>NW_016690438.1:463316-520234 GCF_001604755.1 Lepidothrix coronata
AAGTGTGAGTCTTGATAGTCAGCTATCTTTAAAGATAAGGAACTCCCCCTCATTACTGGATCAGGCACTTTCCTCTCATCCCTTTCCAAATACACACATCTGTACTGTCAGAATGGTGAAGTCTGATTTGTACGATGTGGGGCGGATTAATGAAAGCCACTGAAAGTACTTCCCTCACTAAGTTTAGACAAGGAAGATAACGAGACTTCTGGGAGATGCTGTTACTGGAATATTGCAGCACACCAAGGGATGTTTAAATGACATGTAAGAACCAGTACTTTTTTGCAAGTTAAGGACAGAAACCATAGCCAGAATGTTTCATTTCCAAATGGACATCTGGCAAATATTGATCTACAGTTGTATTTATTGTGTAATGGAAAGTACAGGTTGTGACATGAGCAGTCAATATTTTTTTAGATTATTGATCCTTACAGTGGCTATTGATTGTTTTTTAGGAGATAGCACAGTCTATTTTGTCATTTAGCTTAGCTTAAAATAATTGGAATTGCAAGTTTTATGCCTGTATATGTGGAAAGGGACTCAATATGCAACTATTGTTCCTCATCATTGGCAACATATAAAAAATAAATATTTTTAAGTGTTTTTTCTTTCCTGTTATTTAGTAGGACTACTCAAATATTATAACTTTGATAAGGTAAAAAATGAAGTTGTCTTTAGAGGAGTTCAAGTGCCACCATCTCCTCTTTTCTGTCTGACTTGATTTTTTTTCCTCAAAAAAATTTTATGAATAAAGTCAACTGTTAGAATGAACACATAAGGGATCTAGCTGTTTTCTCTAGACATATCATCTTATCACTCACTCTCATCTCATCCGATATAATTGTTTGCTTTCTTCTGCAGAGAAAATATGCTGTTGCCTACCACTTGGGGATTTTATATAAGGTTCAGCAAGTACAATTGAGTGTACTGGATTTTATGAATTGTAAAAGAAGCTAATAATATTTTTTGTTCGATGAAAACAAGCTGTACAATGGGGTATACAAGAAACAGCAGTAGACTACAAGCCAGGTCATGCCTTGAGTTCTTGTGATTGCTATTTATATTTTAGTGCAGAGTAGAGTCTTTCTTTTGACCAAGGAATAGTATTCCCACTACAGGCAATCACAAGCTAATGCTCCGGCCATTCTGTAAATAAGTTAATCCTGTATTTGCACTTGGTTCCTCTTGCAAGAGCTAGAGACAGAACCAAGATGTTTGTTGTACAGACTCCATGCTCATCTTTGCTGACTTTTGGAGTAAATAAGGTGTCAAATATATGCATTGAGCAATGCTATTTATGTTATCTAGACAAGCTGACAATGCATCATTTTGCTGTACTGCATTTTCCCAGACCCAAGAAAACAAACCACAAATCTTTCTCCTGTTATCTAGCAAGTAACTGTATACCACTTTTAAATCAACAGCAGCAGGAGATGGAGCTATTTTTTCAGGTGTCATATATATCCTGATGCACTGTCTGTCCTGAAGGTCATGAGTCAAATAATTCTGGGAATAGATTTTTATCTAGTCTGAAAACATTAATCACTTACAGTTTTACATCTAAACCCAAGCAAACAACAAAAGAAGTCTAACAGAAGTGTAACAAAAATGAAAGCTACCCTTAAAAATTTAAATTAAAAATGTCTTTAAAATGATGCAATTTGACCACTGCAGAATCAAAATATAGGCTGATGAGTATTCTGAGATTTCACCCCTGACATTGTTTTAAGAAAAATTTGTGTAACACACCTGTGAGGGTGTTCACTGTTGCCACTGCCTACCTTTGTATGCAAGAATTAGGGATTAAAAATTCACTACCTTTCATGTTCTGGTAGGATTATATGGGCTATTTGTTTCAAATTAAAATTTCTCTTCTTTTTTTTGGGTGGGGGGAGAGGTGAAAAAACTGCAAAAGCCTTCAGTTTCTTTTCTTACTGTTACATAAAAGTGAATCTGACCTACAATGTGAGATCTGAAACTGAATAAAAACTACATAGAAGAACCTAGACTTAGTTTGGTCAAGGCCTAGAGTCAGACCTTTCTTAAATGTGGTTTGATTCCAGATGAAGGGCTGCAAGCGATCCTTCCCCCTCAATGATGATTTGGGTTAAGAGAAGGTCTGCTGTTAGATTGGATCTGGGCCCATCTTTAAGAACTGCTATCAAAAGCAAAGATTATTGGGCAAACTGCTAAACTTTCTTGGCTTTTATTGACATCAAACTGGAAAATGAAACAGGAAAAAAAAAGGCATTTTAGTCTTTAGGACACTGAAAAGTACTTTAACATGATGTCTGTTGCTGCTTCATTAGTTTTGCCTTGATTGTAAAATAAAGGCTTATGCAAGTGGCTGTAGAACCTAAAAGGCTGTTAATTGTCTGAAATAATAACTGAAGCAGCTTTCTTCTGCAGTATGGTCTATTTAAGCATTATAAATTCACTTTGGATGGGAGCTCCTCTATTAGAGAAGGGGTTTGGTTTTTGTTTGTTGTTTTTTCTTTTTCCCCCCAATCTCTGCCTTTCTATGAAGAAAGAAATCAGCATTTTAAGCATTTAAATGTCTTCTGGGCAGTAGCTATTTATCTCACAAGACAGTATTTCAGGACGTCTTTATTTTCTTGGAGAAACTCTGCAAAAATAGAGTATAATGTCATTTATTGCTGGATGTGCATGCAGAGCAATATTGTTCTGTTGCCTGGTAACAAGCAAGAGGGAGGCACTTTGGAAACACTGATAGAAAAAGAGAAAGAGAAAGCTCAACTGCACACACTTGAGCAGAAGCCATATAAAACTGGTATTTGTTGCAGGTAGATCTGAAGAGGAGTTTGGGTCAAGGTACTCATAGGGTTTTGTGAATTTCTTTCACACTGAAAAACACAGCAGGGTATTTTCTTGTGTTGGAATTTAATGACTAGGCTTATTTTTTCAAGCCATGTTTACAATTTGCATACTTTGGAAAGAGAAATGTTCCTTTTCTCTTAATATGCATTCTTGAATACTTTTTGGAGGTGTGTTCTTCTTAGAATAGTGCATTGATAGTGTTGTAACAAAACAAATATGCAGAAGTGTTTTGAATGGATATTCTTAAGAACTGTGAATGGTCAAGAACATATATTTTCAAAGCCAAAATGACAGTTTCTGAATTACTGAAGTCCTAGGTATCGTGATAAAAACAATCAACAAACAATAGATTTGCTGAGTCAAACAAACAGTCACGAAACAAAACCAGAAAATATTTTAGCTGAAGTTCAGTCTGGCCATTGCTTCCTGTTTTACAAGCAACAGAAAGTCAGCATAAAATCAAGGCAGAAGAGATTAGTTCATAGGAACCAGTTTAACCTTTGGCCAAGCTCAGACAAAGTGCTCAGGAGGGTTTTAACCAGCTGGGTTAACGTGTTGTTCTGTGATGCCTCCCTGGCTTCCTGCTGCCGACCAGTGTCAGAGGCAGACTGTCTTTTTGCATGGCCTTCCTCTCCGTAAAGCGAGCAGGAAGTGCCGAGGCAGTTTATTGCTGCAACATTGTTTTGAGAAGTGAAAAGGGTTGTGTAGCCCAAGTGTGATTTGAGATAGTCTTCAAATTTCAAGGTGTTAATTTGAATAGAAGTGAACGTAACTTTTTTTTTCTGGCAGCTAGTTAAACTCAGAGGCTTTGTAAACCTTGTTGGCTTTATTTCATGCTGAACACCAGTATGATAGGAAGGAGGAGCTACACATCTTTGGACAGTGATCACTTCACTGATTAGTGTGTACTGGAAAAATTAAGGTCAGAAACAAACTCCTCCGTAATAACCTTCTGTGGCATTCAAATGGTGGCAGAGTTCACAGGCAGGACAAAGAATGCATAAAGATGATGATACCCTTCAAATTGGTGTGTTAGCTTTTCACATTTCTTCTTCTATAACAACTTGAAGATCATAAAAAAGTAAGTAAATAAGTAATAGAAAATTCTTAGTTAGGATCTCACTGATTAATATTTCCTGTTTACTTATATAGGTAATGTATACATATCAGGACCAAGAAGACATTTTTCTCTGATAGAAAGCCTTGGAATTTTTGCTAAAATCATCAATCTAAATTATTTTATGGAAGTCTGAAGGAAGCTGGAAGATAAGCCCTGCTGTTCTGGCTCCACAATCATCTCACTTGTTAACAAATTAATTTATCCTAGCAGAGTGGTTCACTGAGATCTTAAAGCCTTGTTGTCAGTATGTCCCAGCAGAAGCAGGTTATTTTGGAATATAAGTAAGTGCCACACAGGGCTGGACTTTCCTATGAGGCCTCAGAAAAGGTGTATCCTCTTTCCCTTCTGTGCTTGGTACCTCCAAGAAAGAACCTGTAAGTGACCACAAAATCTCACTCTTTGTGAATTTCTGTTAATGATGCTGTATAGGAAAAATGCACCAGTAATGAGGGCAGACAGCCATTCAGTGAATGTAGAGGAAGAATAAAAACTAAGTCGGAACTGTGTCTCACATCATTTAAAAATCGACTTACTGGATTAGGCAAAGAAGCAACATTCAGCTTCCATGCTGCAATACTAGCTTATGATTAGAGAGGCAACATAATGCTGAGGTATCTTGATGTTATTTTTCCATCAAAAATGCTAACAAGTTTGGGGTCTGGTCATTTGCCCTGTTTTAAAAAAACACTCCCTCACTCCCTCACTCCCTCGCTCCCTCCTTGCAGGAACTAGCATTGCTGCAAGTGTTTGCCAGAGAGCAAAAGAGGGGAGACAGAGACTTAGCCATTCTCTGGGGGGCAGGTTTGAGGTCACACTCAGACCCTTGTATGTCCTATCCTTGCAATCTCAACACACCAAAACACAGCAGGAAAACACAACAGTAATTAGAAATACCTTATACTTACTGGGAGTAATCATATACCTTTTCTGTGGGGTTGGATTGAAATTTGCTACATTAATCATTCACTGAATATAAACTTGCTTATTTCAAATAATCTGGAGGGCAATTATTATTGCGTAAAATATTTGTGCAATAATAATAATTGTGTATGATCTCATGAAGGGTTCAATCATTCAAAGTGCTGAATAGTCTGTGTCCATCAAACAAAATATTTCAGGACAGGTTTAGCTTTACACAAGTAAGTAGTCCAATTGACCTCACTAGGGCCACTCATCTACTTAAATGTCAACATGTATCTAAGTGCTTTCCTGGATTAGGGCCAGAACATTTTGTCTTCTGTAAGACAAGGTCCTAAGAAAACCTGTTGCAAATGACTGTAGTCTGCAGAGTCCCAGAAAGCAAAAGTAAAAAATAAAAAAGGACAGTTTCACATTATAATATAGCTGTTCATTTATTTAAGGAATATAGTTTATCATTAATGATTGGCATTACTGCAGACAGGACTATTGCTATATAAAGGCAGCAATACTAGGGAATGGAAAGGAAACATGATTAAGTACTTGAAACATGGAATAGGCCTGAAAAGCAGAGGGACTTTGACAGAGATCATGATTAACTTATTAGTGACTCAGAGTTACAGGGGTTTTTTGCACTCATTTTGCAGTAGGGGACTATTTTGTGCGTTACTGCTCCTGGAGTCCCAGCAATGGAGCTTGACAACCAGCATGCCTGAAGGACTGAGTACAATCTTTCCCTCCTGATCCTTATCTCTCTGGAGGGTCCAAAGTCCACGAACTGCAGCCCACAAAGGTCCATTGTAGATGATTGCTCTTAGCAAAAAATGGAAAAATCTAAGTACAAGTGGTCCTCTCTACCTTGATGAAAGTGAATATAAGGTCAGCCCAAGCATGTCACTATGAATCAAATAGAATTCCCTTCAGGGTAGCTAATGTAGATGTGGTTTTGCAGGTCATACTCTCAGTTGGTGTGGCCAACCTAGCCTCATGCTCATATTAGTAGACAGAGAGTTTTTAATTTATGTGTTGAATTTCTAACTGCTGCCTTTGTACAAGAAAGAAATGTCCTGTATGTAATTTTTCTTAGTTCAAAGTATAATAAAGAATGCCCTGAGAGCCCTAAGTTACAGAACAAAATACAGATATTCGGATAATTTCTGTAGTTTTAATTAAGTCACAGATAATAAGATGTAAAATATGTAATGTCATGCTGCTGCCCAGCACTTTATGCTGGGCATAACTGGGAATAACTGTCCTCCTGTTTTTATTAGACGGGCTTTTTGCCAGCCTGAGAACCAAGGAACCCGTATATCAACTACAGCTATATATCTAATTGTACATACTTCTACACACAGCCAGCACTACTCTTTAGGCTAAGGTAGAGCAGAAGGGAGGCTACAGCTAATTATAGTCTGCGTTTGAAAGGAAGGCAGAATGTAGAATAGTATGTTTTAATACTTGGTGATTTGTAATGGTCAAACTGTTGTGTTGAAGTGTACAACCAAGATGGAAGCTTTGATTTGCCTGTCAGATACTTCACAGAAATTTGTGCTAGTGAACTGAGAGGTCAATCTTTAACTACAAGTTAGAGGAAGAATTACTATGGAGTATATCTGTATATCTTGCATTACCCCTATTTAAATTTAAAAGCATACTAGATGATTTCAGGAAAACTAGTCCACATATAACGAAACAGTCTTAATGCCTTAGGTTAAAGATTTTTCTTCCACTGAATTAATTTTGGATTCCCACTGGATTTGTAAGTCCTTCACATATTAAAATCTTAAGTTGATTCCAAAACCCAGAAATTCAAATGAAGTACCTATTTATGGAACCTACAGTTTTTCTGGCCAATTCTTCTCTTTTCCTTGAGTAACTAATTTTTACATTTACAACTAGTATTTGTGAGCTATCTTCCATGCTTGATACTGGGGAGCAGTGCAGTACACTGTTCTTTAGCTTTATCCGCTCCTTTCACGTAGTTTGTCTTGCTGGAAACATCTACTTCATCTGCTTCATGTAACTTCATCTATTTTTTTTCCAGAGCACAGCTTTGTATTTTATTGGGAAAACCAAAGGATACTCACCACAGAATGGAGAAACAAAGAAAATAGTTGGAAATGTGTGTGTATGTGTGTCCATACTCATAATCCAGGAATCATGCTGATAAGCAATGTGAAACAAAGCATTATTAATAATTCAAGAAGATAGATAAAAAAAGAAAAAGCCAAAGAAACTGGTTTTTTCTTCCAGATGAACAATATTTAAGCATTTTAACTGCCTCTTCAGTCAGAAGGAATTGCTGAAATCAGCAGAATTGAAAGTTCTAAGATAATTGGTCAAAAAAACCCCTGAACTTAGTTCTGAGGAGTTGGGTTAAACACATCTGCATCTCTAAATACCCAGGGAAGTTTTGTAAGGTTTTAAAAGATATGAAGTTAAGTAAACCAGTCCCTGAATTTTTTGCTAATTTTATGTTAAAATGCTGTACTTAATGAAGATTGAGATGATTTTCCTTTCATTGACATCATCACCCTTTGCACCTGTACACAATCATTTATGAAAAATGGCTGTTTTTATTATAGTACCTCTTACTTGAGACTTCAAATCAGATTAAAGTTTATAAGGTGCCTTAAAATAATTAAAACAAATGAAAAAAAAAGAGATGCAGAGTGGTAGAAATCAGGGTAGCCAGTGGATGTATGCTGGTGAATATTTTTGGCACACATAGTGCTTCAGTTCTTCACTGATCTTTTTCCTAAATTCCTTCTAGCTACACATATATGCACCAGAAGACATTTTTCTAGGGAAGGACATTCTGAAGAAAGATGATCCAGTGCTCAGGAAGAGGGTCAGAAATTTTGGAGATCCCGGTTCCTAAATTACCCAGAGAACGTCTATGCGGTCTTCTGCAAGTAGATACAAGATCACACTGTTTGTATTCCAAGCAGGATGGCTAAGTGCCAGTTCAGAACTGGACAATGCCATATATTTATACATTGTCAACAGCAATGAGCCTTGATCTTGACTGGGGCCTTTAGTCTTCTCTGTAATGCAGATACAAATATAATTAGTTTAAACAATACTAAAATCAATAATCTGATCTTATTTTTCATAGATATGGAAATAAATGTTCTGTTTCTTGCTTAGGAAGAACTTAGGAACTTAAGGGGAAAAAAGAGAGAATTTTAAACGCAGCAACCCTTTCCCCCAAAGTAACCCTTTTCCCCAGAAAGTGACTTTAAGTATTGAAATGACTAATGTCAAATAGCCAAGAATGCATTTAGGTCTCAGCTGCTTCTGCTGGACAAAATACATATGGAACATATCAACGTTGGTAATGCAGTCTGAAAGAGAAAATCTCTTCTGTAGCCTGTGTCTGTTACTTCCTCATTGTATGTGAATATGAGGAGCTCTTGCATTCATAATCATTCCATGTGATTGGTCTTGTTTTCTTCTTCCCCTGTACAGCCATACCCCTTGACAACTAAGTCAAGTTCTTTGAATGTTATTGTAATATTATATTTCAAAACATTCTTTGCAATAATATATTTTTTCTTCCATCTGATCAATCTTGTTTAATTTTCTTCTGTCCTCTTCTGTCTTCAAATCTGTTTTCCAATTCCAGTGACTAACAGTTCTTATTCTCTTTCTCCTACCATTGCTTTCCATTTACCAATGCCTTGGCTTTATGTCCCTCTCTAATTTTCACTTGCCCTTTCCCTCACTGTTCACTCTTTTATTTTTCCCTGTCACTATATTAGTGCTATGGAATATGATGACAGTAATCCTGAAACTTGTTATAAGTAAATGTTAAGAGGTTTTACCATTACATTCTTTTGTCCTTCTCTGCTGTCCCTTTTCATTAATTTTCTTCATTCATGCTCTTTCCTTATTTACTATTTTCCTAACTTTTCTGGAGTTTCTTCTGTCCTTTGTCAGTGACTTAGAAATGCTCAGAGGATTGAACTTCGTTGTAGATTCTTATCTTAGATGGAGGAGGAAGAAGCAATTTGTACAGTGATTGCAAGAATATAGATCCCTACAGAGAGAAGAAGCTGGATGGGAGAAGGAAGGATGGAAGAATTTTTTCTGGACTAAGAGGAGTAAGAGGAGTGCTAGCTGGAACAACTTTGTTTTCACAGCCTCCTGATACATGCAGGCAAATAGGTGAGAGAATTAGAAAGTCTTCAAGCACTGTCCCACTAGAGATTCTCCCTCCTGGTGACTCTTCCTCCAGGAGTATGTTGCCATAGCAAAGAACAGAAGTGGGGAATTTCCTTCTGGTTTTTGGCAGTAGAAAAAATGGTGCTTTCCCCTTACTTCAGCTGCTGTTTACTCAGAAAATGAAGTTGCTGGATATTAACACAGAGATTTTTATATATTTTAGATTTTTTTCAGTTATCTGAAATATAGGATAAGTTACATTAGTGGTCAGGATCCTGATTTTCATATAGAGTTTATACAAAATATAAATGTTTCAGAGAAATTAAGAAGATTGTTATCTGCATACTGCACTCCTGTCAGTTTGTGGTAATGGTACAGTGGATGTTTAGTTAAGATCGTCTGGCCAGATGTTTTAACCATAAAGCTATTTCTGGTAAAAAAGTTTTGAATATGCATGTGAAAGCATCTACAAAGACTGCAGGTTATTAGCATTCTTAGAGCTAAAAATAAAGAACATAAATATGACTGTTGACTTATGCTTCAAAAGTTGGAAGAGTGGATAAAAAATTAAACGGTGGAATTGACTTCTGTTAAGACCCATGCTGTTTAGTGCAACATACCAAACCTACCATCCCTATGGGACAGGAACTGATATTTATTGCTAATGTGAGCAATACGAAAATTAATGGGATTAAGGAACTGCATTACAAGCTTTAGTACAGGATACAATGTCACTGTGTTTCCTTGCAGTCTACCTGTCTTCATGTCAAACAGCATGAAAAACTATGTTCCCCATTTGTTACCAAAACTTTTTAAAATCTGTTTCAAATAATTTTGTGATTTTTTTTTCCCATTTACCAATGCAAATGAGTATTTTTCTCTGTGATTTTTCTCACATGACTGAAAGAAATGCATTTATGTCTTGGAGTATGTGAGCTTAATCAACTCCTCTCTCTACCTCTATTGTGGGCATATACTAAGAATAACATATGATTTCTTGTAATTTAGAAAAGTTGCCAGGCTAAAATGAATAATGTGAATTTTAACTGCCATTCAATAAAAGAACTTAATTCATCTTTTATATGTATATATTCCTCTTTCTGCGGTATTCTGTTGTAAGCTTTCTAACAAGACAAACTGACACCAGCCTACAGTTAACCATTTATCAGCAGAAGTGAGTATGTATTAACTGTCCTATTAAGTCCTCAAAGGTGAAGACATAACACACTGCAACTCCTACTACGCACATGTAGACCCAGTGTTTACCTTCATGGACATGATAAAATGAAGACAATTTTAGTAGGAACTCAGTCTGTCAAAAAAAAATCAACCTATTTTATTTATTTACCCATCTATAATGTAGAAGATGTAGTTTTTCTCAAAGGACTGAAAGTGTTTAATACTCTGCTATGATGAGAATTCGCAAAGCATATAATGCTGAAATTACAAACTAAAAGCTTTGTGGTTTTTCTATGTGCAAATTTAATGAAGGCTTTTGATCACTATTAACACTTTGGTTAGTTTGCAAAAGTTTAGGTTTGAAGAAGTGATAAAAACTCATTGTGGATTATTTTATTTGCATGCTCCTGTAATAATAGTCAGATACTTCAAATTACAAAAATAGATGACTTATTAAATGCCTTATGTCCTACAAGTCAAATGGCTCTGTATATACCCAGTGCTTACTAACAAATAGTACGAAGGGACAAAATGAAATCCAATCCTTTGCAGAATTCTGGCTCTCAGCCTGTTTTTGTAACTTCGTAACTTCTCCTTAGAGGGCAGAGTACAACCCTAGGAGATGGTAAACACTGTATGCTCTTTTTAATGATGCATCAGAAACACTTCAAGAACAGGTTTGTTGTTGCAATCTCTCTGGTAAAACATGTGCCTCAGCTGAAATGTACATAATGCAAAGCTTTTCCACTATGTCTGCCTTGCCTAGTAGAAGAAAATGCAAATTTTGCTCCATAGAAACCTTATACAATATAACCTCAATTAGTATTGCTACAAAATATCAGCCTTTTTAAGAGTGGCAACCTAACAGCATGCTATTAGTTTCTAATTAGCTCTAATTTCCAGTTAAGGTAACCCCAGGATCCCCAAAAGAGTTACTCAAAATTAGTGCCTAGGTCAAGACTTTTGAAAAAGACTTAATTCCTAGTTTGCAAACTGAGGCCATAAGGGAGATGTCTGATTTCCCGAAAGTCCTTCCTGTCCACCCTTTAACTTTCCCTTAAAGTGTCCTCTCTTAAAAAGGGCAGGGAGGGAATTCTGTCCTTCAGTTTTTAAAAATCTTGACCTTTTTTAAACATATAAAGAAAGACTCGCATTTTCATAGCTCAAAGCTACGTTGCAACCAATTAACTACCACAGCACCATAGTCCTAATAACAGACAGTTTAGAGGAGAACTTTTGATTTAGAAAAACACTCCTTCCGGATTCAATTGTCTGCAGTGGAAGAGTAGATTTACTGTTAAGCTCTTGTTAATTCTCAGCCATCACATCTAATAGGCTGGTAGCCAAACTAATTGGCATTAGAGATAGGATAGAGAATAAACATTCCTTAAGTTGTATTTAATAGGCTAAAATGTGCTTCATTTAAAAAAAAATCATCCTACTTAGAATCATAGAAAATCCTGAGTTGGAAGGGGCCAACAAGGAACATCAAAGTCCAACTCCTGACTTACTCCGATACTTACCACTAGTATAATGAACTTTCAAAAATTATAAACAAAATTACTTTCAAGTACACAATGTTAATAAATGCTTGTGGTAAACAAATCTGTCAATTTAGCCTATATTTGCCTACCTATTTTTGATATCTTTAGTGCACATCCATACATATTCCCTTACTTGTACTGTCTGCTCTTTTTAGGTACATACAGCACACCTGCACTTTACAGATGTTGTATAAAATAATGCATTATTTATAGCTAAACTTTGCTTTGGATTAATTATGAATCAGATTGCGACTGTAATGGGACTGCTTAAATGTGTATACTTAATTATAAACAAGTATAATAAACAAGTATGTGCTAGACTGTGACCTGAACAATCAAGTCAAGCAATTGAAATTATCACCGGAATTGTAGAGATACTTACAATAATGAAAAGAAATATTCCAAGCAGAGATGTCAGAAAAGCAACATTCAAAGAAGATAATTGCTAATTAAAGTTTTTCATGTTTGGAATAAAAAATATTCTGTATATTAGTAATAATCTAATATTTGGCTTATTTAAACACCGGTCATTTAGTCACTAGTTTGGGGTTTTAACATAGCCTGTTTCTTAGCATGTTTCTACTGTCACACTATTTGAGTTAGAAAAGTTCAGTGGGTAATATTAGCTGAGCTGTGGAACTCTGATATTTAATAGGATATTTTATGTAAATAGCTAATATGTGCGCATGACAGCAAGTTCTCACAGTTAAATATTGTCACAGAAGTGTCTTTTGATTCCATTATAATCCTTATTTCATTTAACAATTAAACAAATAGAGCCTGCTGAGGCCACTATTGAATAATGATAACAAAAAAGTTTCCTCACCCTATGATCTTCAAAAAGTTGTGGCAAAGAAAGTATATGGTTTACATTGGTATTACATGAACTGCTCTGGAAACCTGAGCTCACAGGGATAAACAAGGTCTCTACAGAGTAGATCAGTCTCGATGGCCATTTCTGGGATTTGGTTTATCAGAAATGCTCTGTTTTGTATATGAAAATATTTTTCAACTTAATGCATTCAAAATGCATCTGAACAAACACTCTGCTAAGGTAAGGAAGTTCTGTAAAACAGTATGGGGTAATAATAAAACTCAGTGAATGGTCGTCCGAAGAAATCTCAAATTTGAAGAATTAATTATTTGCTACCTTCATCTTTCTGGTGCAACTTTTCTAGTTTAATGTCTGACACAATGTTTTTATCAGTAATTAAATTTCAGTATTTAGAATAAGCATAGTGTTCTTACTATTATATTGATTTGCAGGCATGTGTCCTTAAGATTAGATTCAGAAGTTTTACTCATTCCTTTGTATTGAATCATCACCTTTACAGTCAAAAGTCTGGCAATGTCTGCAGGTCTTGATATCATTCATTACAGAACTGCCAAGGCTAAAGTTAAATGATTTCTTTTTCAGTGGTGTTATCTTGTTTTTATACAGGTTGGACAGATAAGCAGAGTTGAAAAGGGAGGGGTTTTTTCATATTTTTTTTCTGAGACAGAACAGATAAAATTTTGCTAAAGGCCTTAAAACTGGTGTTCTAGTATATGCATCTTAAGTAGCAAAATGACAGAAGCACGCATCTTCCTCACCAGTTTACTGGCAACACTCTGTGACAAATGATTCTAATAACATTTTGTACCTGTTGCATATAAATCTCATGCTCCAGAAGAAACAGTGATGATCCTAACGACAAAGTGTCTCCTGTAGGGATGGTTTGTGATGTCCACATATGCAGATACAATACTGAGTGTTCCTTCAATATTTAAGGCTGACTATTCCTAGTTAAATGAAAGGCAAGATGTTCACGCAAAAGATGTTCAGATAAGGGCAAATGGTAAAATCACTGTATTTCCAGCTAATGGAAAACACAGACTTTGGCTCTTTCAGATCTTAAGTTTAATATTAATGTCCCTCAGTGTTTACTGCCTAAATCCTGCAAATGTCTAGGTTTTCATTTAACCTTAAGCCTTGTTAATAGTTTGATTAAAATTGGGACCATATATGAGTGATGTAGCAGTGTCAGGTTCTGAACTTTGTTTACCCACTACAAATGATACTGAATAAGTAATATCCTCCAAATAGCTTCATACTTTCTTCCAACCTGGATCATAATTTATGGTCCTTTTTCACTGCAGTAACAAACACCATTGTCCAGAATATTGTCTGTGAGTCAAGGATCAGAGATTAACAGTTTATTACATGTGATTATTATGCACCTGAAGCAGATTTATTTTGTAGGAGTGGTGTGGCATTTCCATGACACAAACCTGAGTGGCTTCCTGTATATTAGTTCCTAGACCTCTCACATCAATGGTGAGTTGTTTGGTCCTTTCCTTGCTTCCAAGATGACTATTTAATAACACCCATGAGCAGATTACTGCTAAACTGCAGTGGTATTCCCAGTTGTGCTCCATCTTCTTTCTGGCCCAGTGTCTCTTGGTTTCCTTTCTATAGCGTGGCACATCTTCCCGAGGAAAACACTCACACCAGAACCAGTCTATAAGTTGGCAGCTTTTTAAATGGCAGTGGGGACACAGATGTGAACCCCTTCAGGAAGAGGACATCGAAATAAGGGCTCTCATGCTCCAAGTGATCTAATCAGTAAACACAGACAAAAGACATCATCCTTGTGGCTCTCAGTGTTTTGGAGGAGTGAGCTGTCTCTTTGTGTTCCGAAGGAGAAGATGGAGGTGCCTCCCCTTTGGAGACAGCTCAAGGCAGTGGGCCACCAAGGTATGGTGACACTGCTCTGCAGTCCATGGTAAAGCCCTGGACCCAGGGAACAGGACTGAAAATGTACCCTTTACTCCAGTGTTTCCACCATGATACTCTGCACCAGCACACTGCCTTATTTTGGGTATCTAGGTGTCTGACCTCTGGCACCAAGGCTCCAGACACAGTGATCTTCAGAGGACAAATGGGGGAACCTAAAAGAAAAGTGTAGTGCTTTCGTTCAACTATAATTCAAGTCGAGCTCTTGGATTAAGCACTTCAGTCAAATGCTGAAGGTCAGATGGTGTGGGCTATCTTAGGTGTCTCTTTGCTCAGTGTGACTCTTTGCATTCCTATTTATGTGGGCTGTCTTAGGTGTCTCTTTGCTCAGTGTGACTCTTTGCACTCCTATTTATGTGATTCTCAATTTTGCCTGTGCTCTCAATGTCTCCCTGACTGACTCAACTTCTGAATTTCAAGCAGAGGGCCAAGTGCCTCAACGGAGGCATTTCATTTCCCTTTATTCGACTTAATCATGAAATATTAAGTTCTTGCAATATGCAGCCATGTCAAGAGGTAAAAATAAACATGTAGCGCTTTGAATTATTCCTCGTACACCAAGTCCCTCCTGTTTGTCTCACAGCAAACCTAAACGAGTGTAATGGGGTATATGAGGGCTCTCCAGCAGTGCTTGCTGTGTTGTGGACACAGGGTAACTCAAGTTACAGTTTCCGTTAAGCTTTTAATATTCCAGCATTCCATCGCCTTCGTTCCTTTATTAATTAATGGCACTAATTGGGCTCTCATCGGGCTGTGAGCTGCCGGTGGGGTGGGGGAAAGCTCGTTGGGCCTCCGCCCCCCGCCCTTCCTGCGCGCCCCGGCGGCCGCGGCCCCTCGGGTGGGGAGGGCGGGTGAAGGACGCGAGGCCGCGACGAGAGGGGTGGAAGGAGTTTTCGCCCGGGCCGGAGAGGAGCGCGGAGTGGAGGATGCGCCGGGCGCGGGGAGCCGTCAGCCCGGAGCCCGGGCAACAGGCGCGGGACGGGAGCGTGCAGAGGAATCCAGCGGTGAGCGCGGGGCGCGGGAAGGGGCGGGCGCGGGTCCTGCCCTCCGGCGGAGCGCCCCCGAGCTGCCGCAGGGGGGTGCTGGCGGCGGGGCCGCCCAATCCGCGCGGGGCCGGCCCCTGTGACTGGCGGCGCCGGGGAGGGGGGCGAGCCTGGATCGCTCGCTCTGCCTTCCCCGGAGAGTTTCCTCGCGGGGGCGGTCGGGGCTGCTTCTCCCCTGGGCTCTGCCGGCGTTTTCCTGCTGTTGCTGAGCATTGGGCCGGGGAAGGCGGCAGCGGCAGCAGCAGCAGCAGCAGCAGCAGCAGAAGCAGAGAGCGAGGGAAGCAGCCACATGAATCAGTTTCTCTCTGTATCCGGCTCCGGGCAGAGGCGGCGACCATAGCGGGGAGGAGGGGAGAGGGGGAAAAGCGGCTACTGCAGCGGCGGCAGCCGGGGGCTCCCGTCGCCGCCGAGGTGGGTAGCGGGGCCGCAGCGTGCGGGAGGGGGGCGGTGCGGTGCGGGGGCACCGCGAGTAGCGGTGCGGGGTCCGGAGGTGTCTCTGCCCCGGCCGGCTGTCGCCGCTGTGGGGCGGCTGGATGTCGGCGGGCAGCGAGAGGGAGGGGACAAAAGTTGCTGAGGGCTACAGGGGGCTGCCCCGCGGGGCCGCGGCGGCGCTGCTCGCGTTCCGCCGCTTCTTACTGTCGCCCGGGGTCGAAGAGAGGCTGCGACGGATCGTCCCCGCCGTGGGTGGGACGGGCTTCCCCCCGGGCCGGGGCCGGAGGGTTTGGGGCGTGTTGTTCTGCAAGTTCTCTTTTCGCTCCCGCTTCAGGGATTGTGGGTGTCGCTGTGTCAGGGTGAGAAAATACCGCCATCAACGCCTCTCGCTTTCCCCGGCTGAGCAGCCCCAACGGCGTAGTTCCTCCGGTCCCCTCCAGCCTCCCCCGCCCCGCGGGGGCCGGGGCGGGCCGGCCCCTCTCCCCGCGGCGGGGCTGCGCTCGCTGCCCGCCCGGTGCCCCCGCGGCGGGTCGCGCCTGTGCCCCGCGGGACCCCGCGCAGCCCCTCTCCTCCCACGCGCGCTCGCGTGTGCGCGCAGGGCAGCGCGCCGCGGTGCGACGCTCCCCCGCCTCGTGCGAGGGCAGCCTGTCACGTTTCGTCTCCTCTTCCCTCCCCAGGTGCTGCGGGACTGGTGCTCGCCGAGCCGCCGCCGACACATTTCGTCCGTCCCCCCTCCCCTCCTGGAGCTACGCGGCCTCGGCTGCCAAATGCGCGGAGGGGAGAGACTTTGGCTCAAAATCCCCCGATCGTAAATAGAGAGAAAGCGGAAGGAGAGCCACCGCCGAGCGGCCGCGGGAGGAGGGGAGGGGGGCAGCGGCGGTGCTTCTGCCGTAGCCAGGGAGGCTGATGGCGGAGTTTGGCAGCGGTGGCGGCACCGGCGGCGGGGGGCTGCCCTCTTCCCCGGGGCCGCTTCAAGGGAAGGTGGCCTTCAAGGCAGGAGATGGGGAAGGAGGAGGAGGCGGCGGCGGCGGTGGGAGATCCCGCTTTGACAGTGCGGGCAGCCGGGTCTCCAACGGGGACTGTGCACAGCCGGGAGCCGGCGAGGAGCCGGGATCAGCTCCTCCTGCAAGCCCGGAGAGCAGCAGCAAAGAGAAAGGATTTTCCACCAGTCAACAACGAGAAGGCAAACCCGGCATCCCCCGGAGGAGCAGCATAATTAAGGTAAGAGCTCTTGCTTCTCCCCATCGGGGTCTTGGGTCTTTCTCTGTGACAGGGGCGAGGAGATGCAGGCGATAGATTTAGCTCACAGAGCCTTGGCTCTAGATGAAAGGACAGGCGGCTTTTTTCTTTCTCTTCTTTTCCTCTCCCCCTGTGGTGAGGAGACTTGATTTTTCCTTTGTCAGAAGTGGACAACAGTGAGAGGATGGCTTTGTATACATCCATGCCTGGGGTGGAGGACATCGTGCTTTGAGATTTATTAAAGCAGAAGGCTCTAACTCCTCTTAGAAAAGGCGAGAGAAACTAGCTGGCTTGTGATAAGACAACATGGGCACCAGCCTGGCAGGGAAAGATGTGAATTGCACAGTATGCTTGTTATTTGGGATGCACCTGTGCAGAGCAATTTTGTGGCTCCGTTGGCTTGTGTGTGTGACAGGCACACAGCAGGTGATGAGAGATTCAGGATCTCATTGGGCTGGGGGTGGGAGAAGATAGAATAGGGAACATTCTTGTTAAAAGTGACAGCTCGTTTAGCAGTAGGCTGTGTTGTACTTCACCTATAGAAACATCTTTATGTATACTTAGCTCTCCATATTCTGAACGCTAGTGTTTCAGTTTGAAAAGTAGGGGGAGCATCAATGGTAGAATGTAGCTTAGGCAAAAAAGGAATGGGATTGGGTTTTTTTAATACAGTTATTTTTACAAGTGAAGTTGTTCTCTTTCCTTGCATCTACGGTTCCTGAAAGATGTTTTGGGTCGCCTTTCCCAACTCCAGTGAAAAGGTTGAGAGAACATAGAGAAATTGCTCCATTGGTATAATAGCTGTACTAGCTGTAAAATGAAGCACAATTTCAAGTACTTAAGATCCGAGTTTAACCAAGATCAGCTAGACCTACATTAAGCTAGATGTTTTCTTAGATATTTATATACTTCCAAAAGCAGCTGTGGTGGGCTGACCTTGGCTGGATGCCAGACACCCACCAAAGCTGCTCTATCACTCCCCCCTCAGCTGGACAGTGGAGAGAAGATGGAGAAAAGATAGAATGAAAGGCTTGTGGGTTGAGATAAGGACTAGCAGAGATCCCTCAGCAATATCCTTGATGTGGGGCAATTAATGTATTACCAATCAAATCAGAGTAGGATGAGAAATAAAACCAAATTTTAAAAACACCCCCCTTTCACCCTGCCACTCTCCAGCAGTGCAGGGGGACAGGCGATGGGGGTTGCGGTCAGTTGTTTCAGCTTCTCCTTCCTCCTCAGGGGGAGGACTCCTCACACTCTTCCCCTGGTGCATCGTGGGGTTCCTCCCATGGGAGGCAGTCCTCCACGAATTTCTCCAACATGAGTTTTTCCCACAGAGTGCAGATCTTCATGAACTGCTCCTGTGTGGTTCCCCCACAGGTCACGAGTCTTGCCAGCACACCTCATCTGGTGTGGGCTCCTCATTTTCCATGGGTCCACAGGTCCTGCCAGGAACCTCCTCCACTGTGGAATTCCCACAGGGTCACAACCTTCTTCAGGCATCTGCCTACTCTGTCATGAGGTCCTCCACGGGCTGCAGGCAGATATTTGCTCCACTGTGAATCTCCATGGGCTGCAGGCTGCCTGTTTCACTGTTGTCTTTACCATGGGCTGCAGGGGAATCGCTACTCTGGCACCTGGAGCACCTTCTCCTGCTCCTTCTTCACTGACCTTGGTGTCTGCAGAGTTGTTTCTCTTGTATATTGTCCCTTCTCTCTCTGACTGCTATTGCTTCCTCTCCCCCCCTTCCTAAATCTGTTATCCCAGGGCACTACCACGGTCACTAATGGGGCCAGCCTTGGTCAGCCTGGAGCTGACTGGCATTGGCTTTGTCGGTCACGGGGAAAGACTCTAGCAGCTTCTCACAGAAGCCCCCCACATAGCCTCCCTGCTACCAAAATCTTGTCACGGAAACCCAAGACATTCCACCTCTTGCCTCTGTGAATTACATATTTAAGGATTATCATTAAAATCCATATTCATCACACAATCTTCACAAACTTCAGTCACATCAACAAAAAAAGAATTCCCCCCACCAAAATCAAAACAACACCATCACAACACCAAACAAAAGGGGACAGTTTGCACACACAATCCACCCCTTATCTCTTCACCACAGTTAGAACAGAAATTTCACACAGTCTGTGTTTTACCTGTTACCTCTGTTGTTCTGATGATTGGATGATAGAAAAGCGTGTGGGATTTCAAGACTAGTAGTGTATGGAAAGTTGTGTTACCGTCTCCTGAACCTTGCTGTAAAAACGAAGGGGAGGCAAGGGCAGTGAGCAGTGGAACACAGTTGACAGCCTGCACCCACCCTTCCTGTTTGAGCAGTGATGCTGGGCGTGTACGTGTGGTGTGTATGTGTTTGTGTTAAAGAAATTACAACAATGGACAAGGGGCAGCCGAGCTTGGTTTTGGAATGACTTAATATTTACTGGATTTGCCAGTGATTTTTTTTTACAGGTCTGATACTTATTAACACTGTTTTGTTTCCTCTGTGGTAGCCCAAGAAAGACAGTAGTGTTGTTTGCAGTGTATATCATGCCACTGTACTACTTTGTAGTGTGTGATTTAATTATACAGCAACCTTCTGCCTCTCTGGGGACCAGGCAAGGTCGCAGAGCCTAGGGATTCATGGTATACTAAAATCAAGAAGCACGAGATAAGGAAATAGGTTTTGAATTGCATTTCATGGATACCTGAATCAAGGTTCTTAGTTTCTACAGAAACGGTAGCGCTTTGGAATAAAAAATTGTTCAACTTTTTGCTGTTATTACCAATGAATACAGTTTTGCAGATGTGAACAGTAATCTGTTTAGCAACCAAGAACCGATTACTAAAACTTTGTGTTATCATTTGAATAATTATCACGAGTGGAAAAATGTGACAACATTACATTTCAAGTTATGCAGTCCATATTTATTTCAGATGAGACTGTTAATACTTCTGGGAAGAATCACTTGTCTTCGTATATTCTGAATATTATTCTACCTGCTTAGTTCAGCAGTTCACAGGTGGTTTGAATCCGATTGTGCTGATGTCTGGTTTTCTTTATGAAACCTTTTGGAACATCTGGCAGAGGTAGTAAACCTTAAGATGCTTCTTTCCTGCTCTTACAGTCTGTAAACAGAGAAGAAAAAGTAAAATGTCATATATTTTTGAAAAATGTTTTAATAATTTATATCAGGAATGTAAAACTGCTCTTAAAGAAGATACGGAGTAAGCTCAGGAAACAGGTCTGTTCCATGCAGGTGTAGATTTCATCATTCATGCAAAACATGACATTGTTAGTTGATCCGTAAAATGCACCTTTATGGAAAATCTAATACTTTAAATGTTGTGTCTGCCGATTACTGTGTGGGCTTTTGAGTCGCAAACAAAAAAATTGACATTTGAATAAAGTTCCAGTTCAGATTAAATTCTTATAGAACCACGTGTTTGTACATGAAAATCAGGAGCAGAGATATGTATTTTATTTTGGTTTCAGTCTGTGCTTCCATTGGTTGTCTATTTTCATAACTCTGAGACGAGCAGTTGCTGCCTTTTTTCCCTTTCCGTTCTTACTTGCAGTCTCTGTTCTGTCTCTTTTTCTGGTAGCTCTATATTTTTTTTGTCTATTTTTATTAATTTTGTGTGCCTTCATCAATTTGTCTTTTTCTTGTTTGGTACAAGATGATATATGAGTTTGAAGTGTCACCTAGGATGATGAGAGGTGGTAGGATTGCTATTACTGGAAAAAACTAATGCAATCTTCATACATAGTAGTTTCCTTGGCCTTTCACTAATATATAAACTGTGTTTAGGCTGAAAGGATTAAAGATTGCTTGCCTTTGAACCAAATTTGAGGGCTAGGACCTACATACCTGTGTTTATACTTTTTCCCTTTCTATTTCTTACTCTCTGTATTTATGAGATTCTGATTTTTCAGGAGGTGGTAGTGATGATATGTTGTGCGTTCATGGGAGTTAGGCTCTCAGCTTTCTGATTTGTGAACTAATTTATGTGCTACTTATTTGAATGCAGTGGGTTTTGTGGTCAGTGTTTTGTTTTTCCCTAGTGTTTTCCTTGGTGCAACTAGCTATAGATTCCTATTATGCAATTTCCTACAACATTTCCTATAATACTCTGTAAAATGAATTTACATCTTGCAGTTCAAAGTGGATTTAAGCATCTTGTGAACTTTTCTTAGCTGTTCTGACAGTTGGCAGTGAGCTTGCTTTATTTTTGTGTGAGGTTCCTCCATGCCTCTCTTAAGGAGACTTTGAGGTGGTAGGCATTTGAGAATCTTTAAGGCAGCAAATGACTTGTGGTGTATGGGTATGTTTCCTCAGAGCTGCTTGCTTCCAGGGGTGTCCAGTAAATGCTTACAGAACCTCTTGGTTTCTCAAAGCTATAACCCTAGACAGAGAGAGATCCAGGAGGACAGATATGTCTTTATTAGGAGACAGGTTGCAGTAATAAAATGAGAAGAGAGACACTTAGGAGAGACTGCAGTTATTTAGGAAGACAACACAGAGAAATATGTGGAGAAAGGTGGCTTTGGCATTCTGTGAGCAGGAATGTTTTTATCAACATGTGTGTGGAAGCAAAGTCCGGGATGTTTGTTTTCATATACCAATGCTGATCTCAGTGCCAATAAATTTCTTGGCTGATAACTTAAACGAATTTGTATCTCTCTTTTTTATTCTGGGTATAAAGTCAAGCTTTCATTTTGGAAAGTCATACACTTGCTGAACATTGTCAACTCCTAAGTTTCAAAGTCTGTGAGAAGAGAGCAGCCAAATTTAGCAGATAGATCTTCAAGGGTTTAATTTTCATCAGAACTTTGCTTTTAAAACTAAACGTGCTTATGTCTGTGTCTTTCTGTCACATACAGCATATACATCAAGATCTTTTTTTTTTTTCTTGTTGTAATGCCAGTCTATGTTACTATCTTGTTCAATCTTCTGTGATCTTTAGTTCATACTGTATACCTGTTTGTATCAAGTGTACAAAATGTGAAATGTGGAGAATGTTAGTCAGTGTTTTCTACCGCTATGATTGTTTTAAAGGCTTTAACAGAAAGCCTTTTGTGTTCATGGCAAACTCTAAAGTAGCATTTTCAGTAGATTTAGGTTCTCTGCAGTCCTAAATTACCTTAGCCACAATGGCATGTTTGCAAGTCTTTTTGGAGGCCCAGGAATAGATCATACATATTTGGCTTTGGAAGTTTAAAGTATATGAAATTACCTGATTTTCAGTCATCTTTCATATTGCAAATATTGCTGCGGGGAGATTTTTTAAATGTATTTATATGTGCATGCATTTATACCCAAGTAACTTCTTACTTTGTCACACATTTGCAAGTAAGCTTGATTGAGCAGTCATACTCCCAAAGGTGCTAAGGCTCTTTAAGTTCAAAGAAAACAGCCACAGAGAAGAAAAAAGGAGAGGACTAACTCGTATTTTGTTTCCTCATGCTCTTTCCCCTTGGAAACAGAATGCTACATTCTCATCTGAATTCCTGGTTAACAGAAGATCTGTGCTTGTGAATGTGCCAACAGAGAAAGGTATTTTGCCCAGAGCACATGTGCTAATTGACACCAAAATTGATAGCACAAAAAAAAAGCATATATTTAGGAAAGGAGGCTGTGATAGTTGAGCTGTCCGTACATCTGACCTTGGACGGCTATTCAACCAGACAGCCAAAGTAGGTTTTTCTGAGAGGCTGTTTCTGGATGTGTTTTTGTCTGTTTCTTAGTTTCCTCTTGTTGATTTGTTGTAGATCTGTCTCATCTCTGTGGTTTGTCAGATAGTATGAGAGACCTGAATAGCTGACTGCAGCTCCATGAATCCTGGAGCTTTCTTTTAGAGGATGCTGTCTCTGTGATTTGTTGGACTCTTAGTTAGACTATAGAAGATGCCCAGCACCTATCTGTATTTGTATTCATTCTCCTTTGTCCTCTACTACCGATTGTGTACTGGCTTCCTAATTTTTAAAAATATAGTCTATATTTTAAAAGACTACTTAACACCAAAACAATCCTAAATTATATCTTCTGTGATACAAAAGCTGTAAACCTTAGGTATTTGCATAGAGTATCATGTATATACATTACACAGAGGTATCAGGCAGTTTACTACTTGTTAACAGCGACACTGAACTGAGATGTGTGATGGCCACTGAGTGGGTATGTTGTGCATTGCATTTGGTATATATTTTTATTTGCATTAGCAGTTTCTGCGGACTACAGTAATCAGAGTTTTATTTGAATATATGTAACACAAAAAAAAAATAAAAAGGTGTTTGTAGAAACGTATACATGTGGATACTTGCTTTATGCAAGTTCAGTATGTAATTTAGTTAGCTTATGTACTATAACCCACGAAGATAAAGTATTTTTTCCAAAAGCTGACTTGGAGCAGGCGCTTAATTTGGATGAATTTAGCTTTTCTGACTTCTCTTCTGGAAGAGCTTATATGTCTATTTCTGTTGACTGAGTAAAGAGCTTGGCTAGTGTGAATTATAGCGACTCCTTCACCCCCTACTCCCACGAAACCTTAGACTATCCATAAAACATGTCCGGTCTGTTCAGTGGTGAAAAATTATTTAATGGCATTTAAAGTCATTATGAATACTTGATGAGTTTTTTACTCATGCCTGTTATCAGGTGTGATCAAAGATACTACTGTTAGTTTACCCTATTTTTAAACTAGGAATTAGAGCAGTGGTCTCCTGCTCATGGCTCACAAATAATACATTGCTCCCATGATTTGATTGCATTCATGGAAAATTAAAAGAGATTTAAACATAGACTGACAGGACAAGTTAATTGTGTAGTTTCCCAGCCTTTGCTGGTCCATGGGTGATATTGCCATCAACTTTTGTATTGGTTGCATTGACTCTATTAGGAAAAACCCTTAAATAAAATTTGCTAGTTGTCAATCTTTAAGGGCCAAATTAAGTTGAAATACATATTGTAATACTAGTACGTGGATTCTAAATTATTTGTCTTTGCATACCAATGTGGGATTGTGCTCAAAATTCAGAAATCTAAATATAAACAGACTAACCGGTAGATTTTGGGGGAGGAAAGGTGTATAGTAATTTATGTTTAATATGCACAGACAAGAGGAAAATATGAGAAAAATCAGCAACATATATGCATTGAAGAATGTTAAGAAATAGGGCTGGAAGAGACCTCAGGAGGTCAGTCTACTGTGCTCCGCTGCTCTGCTACAGGATCAACTGTTAATAAATTTTAGTATGATGCTCTTTGTCTTTTAATCACCTTTTGTTTGTGATCCTTCTATGCACACTGCTGGCTGATTGTTCCTCTTTGCAATGGGCAAAAGCAATCATCTGCACAGAGTTTAAAAGCTTGTACTTGTCCTACTAACAGCATTCTAATTATTTCAGATAATATCTTCAATTTGTCAGGTTCTTTCTGATTTTAACTTACCTTCTAATATGCCAGCAGCTCTTCTGCCTTCAGGTGAACATCCAGTTTTAACTATGCTCTCATTTCCATTATCGTGATACATGAATTTTTTCTTTTTTTGTTAAGTGATTGTAGACTATGGATTTTAAATACAAGATCAAATCCTATACTCCATAGTTAAAATAAAAATCGATTATTTATACTCTTTACCACTTGTAAATTGGGCAATATGATGTTGCAGAATCGAGTTCAGAAATATAATTTATGAGAAAATATTGTTTCTTCTAAATATTTAAAAATAATAGTAAATACAAATTTATAATATTATTACTGGATTACAGCATTGGCGTAAAAAAAGGTCCTTTCAAAGGGGCTGGTTTGTTTGTCTTTAAGGAGAGTAAGTAGTAACTGGCCTCTTTCCCTGTTTTGCAACTGGGTTTATAAAGACTATTGTTACTGTTTTACAGTTGATTTTCACATCTGGCATGCCATTTAGACATGGGGTAGTGCCATTGTTGTACTTAATTCTTCCTGTTTTAGGAGATTATGCATGAAGCAATCCTTTGGAAGGATATGTTATCTATCCTCTTGACTGCAGTACATCTCTTAATATGTACACAACTACTTTCATTTCTAGAGATGTCTGTATAGACTCATCTGTCCCTTGCTTCTGAATAGGAGTTCACTCACCTGTTCCCCCCTAGACACTGACCTCGCAGAACACCAGTGTTCAAGACAGTGAAGAATGCAATATGGCATGTGACTGGAAATCAGCAGTATCGAGGCTCACAGTGTTAACTGGTGCAGCCTTGGGAAAGTAAAATATCCGTGATTCATTTCTGCCTCTCCTGGGATTCCTTTTAATGTCATTTGACCCTTTGGAATAACTAATAAAATATCCCTGAGTACTTCAGCTTGTATACGATGTTCAGGGATCTTTTCAGATCCCAAACATTCATGTTCTGGAAATAAGTGCAGGCAGACAGGAAGTGTCTTTAAACAAACAAACAAACCAACCCCTTTTCAGAATGGCAGCTGACAGCTTTATAAAATGAAAACTAAAATACAACAAGATATTGAGGCGGACTTCAACCTTCACTGTACAAAATATTTACTATAATAAAAGAAACTTGTTTGTGGGCTTTATTTTGGTTTAAGAAACAGGTACCTTACAAATATATAGCAGATAATTGATATTATGTGTATTAGTGTCATGACTGCCCTAATACCTTTGCTAAAATTGGTGAAAATGGTTTGATATTTTCTCTCAATTATGAGATAATCAGTATTGCAGAAGAAAAAGAACTGCTGCTTTTTTGGTAGAAAGCAGTTCCACAGAATTTTCAAAGATGGTTAAGTTTCTGTGATTATAACTTTTTTTCCCCCTATTTTCTTATCTCTTTTTTTCCTTTCTTACCAGCATTATTATTTTGCTTTCACTAAAAAAAAGCAGAGCCTTTTTGTGCTTTGATGTGTTAACATCCATGTATGTGAAGATATCCCCATCCTTTACTGCCCTTTTTAGTGTAGGATAGGAGAGGAAGAATGACTGTGAAATTCTGCAGCAGCAGAACGGTCTGCATGGGTTTTGTTTTGTGAAGCATCTCTTATGATAGAAAATCCTGGGTGCTTTATATATTTCATTACCTAGTCCATGGTGACAAGTGTTTGACATTGTCTGTCAACTGTTTACTCTAAACTACAGTCCTTAAATAAAGTGTAGATGGCTGCTTATTTAAAATATATAAACTAATTTAATTGCTTAATTCCTTGTATTACTGTAGTGTAACATGGACTAAAAGGACAGGAATTCAGCTTGCTGTCAAAACTTTTGTTTAGATTTTCTTCCTATTGTTGGTGTTTTTAGGGTAGGCAGTTGTTTATTGATTTTAGCTGACTCCTGTAAATGGTACAGGAAAAGGCAAGAGAGCAACTTTTTAAACTCTACCATTCTTTTTCCTTTAGTAAATTAGAAGCAGAATGAATATCTTCCATGTACATATCGTAGGAAAAGTTGATTCAAGCTATTTCCTGAAATAATACTTACATTCATTGCAATATTCACTTGCTTACAAATACATACATTTTTGCTATATAAGGTGGGAAGAAAGTGATAGTTGGAAATAAACTGCTTCAGGAAATAGCTTGAATTGACTGAAACATACTTTGTAGTTTTCAGAGAATGGTCACTAAATAATTTTTTTTTTTTTTAGATACGTCGATAGCAGTTTGTTGCAAAAAACATTTTCAGTGTACGTCCTAGAGTTCAAGACTAATATTTATGTGAAATAGTACTCTGTTTAGTCATGGCACGTTACTACCACACAGTGGAGAAAGCTAGAGCAGACATAAGTAGTTTGAGTCCGTGTAATTTTATGTTTTTCTTTCTTTTGAAGAGCCCTCAAGAGCATTATATAGCTTATTGGATGTACTTCATTTGTTGAACCCAACTCTCCTTTAATTTCTCTTTGTTCTTCCCAGTTGTAGTAGTTGCAGTGATGAGTTTTCCAAGCATTGTTTCAGGCTGACATTTTTCAGCTTTATTTGTTCATCATCTTAAATAGCATGTACCTTGTGCCTCATGCTTGGTTGATCTTCAGCGAGTGGCTGGCCTGATCTGGAATCAGCTCTGAGAGCGGTGGTGCTGTGCGAAGGCATTGAGTGCTTTTAGCTGTGAGTCTTATCTTTTTGTATTTTGTAGATTTAGAAGTAGTATGCTGTGGAAGAATTCATAAGTTTTTCACTATCCTACTCAGCTTGGTTCAGGTTTGTGTCACCTTGTCTGTTGTGTCCACCTGCCTGTTCCCTCCATCTCTGGTCTCTCCCCATCCCTCACACAGCTTGGCCTTTTTGCTTCAGCAGTAACAGACTGGTCATACCCTGCTTTTCTTCTGTAACAGCTGGTGAAGATTCTTCTCTTTCCAGCAAAGTGCTGGAGCAGAACTCTGTGTGCTCTGTGCAGCACTGCAATAGTTCGTGTCTGCTTGTGAATCCTCAAAAAGGAGTGGCAAACAGGGAATGACAGATTCCAGTGTAAGGCTGTCATCCTTCACAGGGGGTTTAAGTCCCACAGGGACTGGGGCTTGAACCTATCTATGATGAAGGCTGACTGCACAGCTTGGGGTAGATGCATCTATTTCTCCTAGTCTTCAAAAGCTGCCAGTCCTTGTGAATTTAAGAATGGTTGCCAGGGTCAGGCCAAAAAGTCCATTTTGCTCATTACGTTGCCTCCAACAGGAAGAATAAAAAAAGCCTCCTTTCCTGGCATCTGTTTCCATCTTTAAGTGATCTGAAACTAAGATGTCTTTGTGTTTAAGCCTTAAGGGTTTTTTTTCCCCTCTGTTAATTATGAAAGGCCAGTTTGACTTTTGGAAGCGTTTCTCCACTGTAACATCCTAGGGCAGTTCAGCTATGAGTTCTGTGAAGAAGTCCTTTTTGTTGCCTTGTTTTACCTGGCAGCCACTTACTTGTTCACCTGTTATCCCCTGGTTCTTGTGTTAGAAGAACACTCTTTTGCACAGATTAGTTGAAAGGTGTTCCTTGCATTTGCTTTATATAATTTTTTTTTCTGGGCTAAAGAGTCTTGATTTATTTAGTTGCTCCACCTATTGAAGTTTTTCTTTGCATTTTTCACTCTGGTGCCCTTTTATGTATTTTTTTTCCCCTCAATTTTATTAATTTTTTGCAGTGCAGGACTAAAATGTTATTCCAAATGTGTGCCAGTCAGATGTGAAATCCACTGTGGCATAATGAAGGGATAGCAATATTGCGATACTAAGTTGGACTGTAATTTATTTATTTTCAGTGTTGTCATCATCAAAGATTTAAATGGTATCGCTGTCGCTAACTGGCAATGGAACAGTGCTGTTAAAACCTTTTGCTGAATATTTAAAACCTTCTTTATGAAGAACTGTGTAAGAATGGCTGTGCTAGCCATGATACTTGGTGTTGGAAGTGGCTGCCATTAACATCTTTGCAGGAGATGGGAGTTCGGTTACAAGTCTTTTAATGTGTTATAAAGTCTTTTTATGGTGCTGGTGACACAAAGTATTGCTGGTTGGCACATCTAGCTTCCGGCTGTGTATTTGTTTGCCCAGAATAAAATGGCATGGACATTGCATACAGCTGAAAAATATTCTAGTAATAAAAGTGATTTCATTTTATATTAAGCTTTACATAGGAAGGATCTTGGTTGTGTATTACAATCTGATAGTATTTTGGATGTCGTAGATTTCTGAATTTTAAGGTTCTCGTAGAACACTCATGTTAATGGATTATTTTATTTCATCTTTGATTTCTTTTGCTTTTATAATGTGTGAGGCTCTTCAGGACACCTGTGTCAGAGTCCAGAAGAACAAGAAGGTGCTCAAACTCACACAAAGTATAGCAATCAGATTAGCTTCCTGAAAATAGAACAATATCTGATACTTCACTCCAGAGAATTATTTGTCTGAGGATTAAGAAGATTATTAAATAGTTGCAGTAAGCAATGAATGACAAAAATAACAAGACGTTTGTGTCCCAAATCGTTAACAATGCAGTTGTATGAACCTTCCTCTTTTTACTTGCTTAGAAGACTTTGGTAACAAACTTCTGGAAGTCCTTTCAAGACAATGTAAACTGTATTGGTATTCATCCAATCAGCTGATTATGCAGTTAAAAATTCTTATAGTGCTGTTGTTGACAGACAAAACTTCAGGAAAAAAAAGGTCAAAGCTTCATGTCAAAGCTCTCAATTTGTTATACTAGAAAGGATAAAAAAAGTTGTGTATTATTTCAGGCCAACAAGTTGGCAGGGATTTAAATCTGAGTCCACAGTTTCTGAAACCAGAGGCTTGAGAATGCTAGCAGGTTTCAGGGCTGGCAATGAAGGGGAAATACGATGATTTCACTGACAGCTGAGATATAAATCATAGTCACAATGTTTAAAGGAGTTACTTGGAAGTTGTAGAATTCCATATGATAACAAAAAGAAAGAGGTATGTTAAGTGTTGGTGTTGCATATGTTCCTTGTTGCGAAGTAGCAGGGCGGGTTTTGAAAGCTGGTGAAAAAAATAATAGATTGTTGGTTGTAGTTCTGGATGAGTTTATGGCAAGAATAATGTGACTAAATGAGGGAAAATATTTTTGAGTCCTTTACCTACAACTTCGGTAGCTCATAGAGGATTTCAGCACAGTATAGCATTGTGGAAAGATACACTTAATAGTATTTTGTGATGGTATTCTCTTTTTTTCTTTCTGGAATACCAGTGGCTTTCTTGCTGTAAAGTGTCTTGGGAGACCTTCCTGTGAGAGGTAGTTGTTGAGCAGCAGCAAAATCCTTCTGTGACTTGTCAAATCATCTTCTTGCAGCATGACAGCGGGTGAAATGAATGTGACACTTCTTAACCCTCTTTCTGGAAATATGGTTCTTTTAATGATGGTTCTTAAGTTCATAAGATTTCTTTTTTAGTACAGACAGAATAAAATTCTGGGTCTAATGTATTTTTCTTTTGTTTCTACCCTGCTTTTAATAAAAGTCATGGTCATCCCAGAGAGTAAGCTTGTAGTAGGAAAACAAATAAGACTGCCGTTCTGGCATCTGCTACATCGAGGGAAGGGAGAGAGGCAACACTTTAGAGAAAATAAAATGTTTGAAGCTCTGTCTTACATTACAGTACTGCTAAGAAACATTTTCATCCATTTTCATTCTGTGCATTACATTAGCTGCAGCTCTGTGAGGCAAAAATTGCGCTCCTTGAAACTTCTTCGTTTCCATCTCTGCTGTTTTTGTAGTTTGCCAAAGTCATTACTTGTTTTAAATGAGCAATGAAAAGCCATTTCTTTCTGCCTCCAGGAAATCTTTGGTTTAATGTAATTTTTTTTACTGTAAAACACAATAAGAAATGTTCTAAAACTCTAGGAGACTTTGAACCAAACTGTTACTGAAAAATGTAATTATCTCACTTTATACATTTTCTTTCTGTGGTCACAATAACTGATTGGGAGGAGGTGACACCTGCTAGAATTTTATAACCCTATTTTGCTTACATGTAAGAATTTAGGGGGAAAAAAAGACTTTTTAAGCTGTAACTTGAAAATTCCAGAGTTTATGGACATCTTTTCTCCAATTCCTTGACCAAATCATTTTGAGATTCTTTACTAAAGATAGTTATTATGTTCAACTTTTCACAATCTGTTTTCCTTCAGTTATTGCATAATTTATTAGGGCTGAGACATTTGTTTTTCACTTGTATATCATAGAGAAACAAGGTCTCAGAAATCAATGTAGAGGGCAGAACTGTGATTAAGAAGATCTTCCCTAACAAATAATTTGGAAAGAAATGTGGCAGTTTTTCAAATAGAGGAAATGAGCAAATGATGCAAAAAACTGTCTTTTAAGGTGGCATCACGTAACTCCTTCACTTTTAAATCTGTCCACATTACCTTTTGTTTGTTTGTTTGTTTGTTTGTTTGTTTGGGTTTTTTTCTTTTTATGTGTTAGACTGGGAGGGTCTCTTCTCTGGCCTTGCTGTTATGTGAGTTCCAGTAGTTGACCTGTGTTGATATCTAAGAACAATAAGAAGAACAAAGTCATTTTATTTTTCTCTACTATATCATTGAATCAGAATTGTAGTTTTCATGATATTTGTTCCTGATTCGTAGGATTTATTGGAAGAGCCAGATGTGGGAATAAAACAGAATTCTATTTGCATTTAAAATTGTCAGTGTAAACTTAAAAGCAGAGATATTTAAAGTATTCTTTATTTAATTTGAAACTAATTAAAAATAGTAGTTCTCTTTCAGGTTTGTTTTGTGGCTTGGAGATTATTAAGTACATAGGAAGAGAATATTGTATTGCTATGGGGTTTGAAATGGGCCAAACCAGCTTCTGGTTCATAATGATACCAGTTTACACGTAATAAAGCAGGTCAGAGCATTAAAGGAGAGTGGATATTTAAAGGGAAGAGGGAAAGTTACAGAATACTGAGGTTGCGCATCTCTTGTTCTCTGGTTCTTTTACATTTAATTTTCCTTTACACTTTCATACAGCGAAGGATAAAGGAATTGGAAAATATCTCAAAACTATGTTTGAGCTACAAGGGGGAATGGTTTTAAAGTAAAAGAGGAGAGATTTAGATTAGATGTTAGGAAGAAATTCTTGACTCAGCGGGTAGAGAGACACTGGAACACGTTGCCCACAGAAGTTGTCGATGCCCCATCCCTGAAGTGTTCAAGGCCAGTCTGGGTGGGGCTTTGAGAAGCCTGGTCTAGTGTGTGGCATCCCTGCCTGTGGGTGTGTGTGGGGGAGGTCTTGGAACTAGATGATCTTTAAGGCCCCTTCCAACCTAAGCCATTCTGTGATTATATATTCCTCTTCTCTTGGGGCCATCCACAAAGGTGGTGGTAGGAACCTTGCCATGAGCTAAAGCAGCTTCATGAGTTGTTGCAAAGGCTCTATATGTAAGTTCCTCAGTAAAACTCGCTTCCATTTAGCTGGTGTTCCTGTTGGAAAAAAAGATGAGTTTTGGAAGCTCTTAAACTGGTAGTTATGAGCTGTTCTGTTCAGTCATGTGCTGTAAGGCAAGCATGGTAGTGCAACAACCTCCATAATTTGAAGTGGATCAGAGACTTAAAAAGTGGAATATAAATTAAAGCAAAACACACAAATAAACAAATTCTTAAATGCACATCTCTTCTTAAGGTTTATGAAGTCTTCTGTTAAGAATGGCCTTTCTGCATCTAGCCCATCATCCTATCTCCAGTGGACATGCAGAAGAGTGCTTGAGTACAGGCTCTGAGAAGCATGCAAGGAAAGCAAAGCTGAAGGTCAAGGCAAAGGATGAGCAAGAGGACAGCATAAACTTGTGTGTGTGCCCCCTAAATAAGTACTAGATGGGGAAAATCTGCTCAAAAAATATGGGAAATGGAGTTGCATGGCTTTGTAAAGGATGAACTCCTAACTGAAAAAGACAGCTCAGTGCTGGATGTCCAGGCTGCCCTGTCCCTGATCCACAAGCTCTGACTGGATTCTAGCACAGGGAAGGACAAGGTACCAAAGTACCACATTGGAGCCCCTCTGGCAACCCAGGTGCTTCACAGCAAGGTCACCCGGGGGATACGGTCATGCTGGGGCCAGTGCAGCCATCGCTGCTGCCTTTGCCTCCTGGGCTGCTTTGTCCTTGAGCTCTTTGCTGCAGCCAAGGCTGCCAGCATAGGGAGGCTGGAGGGGAGCTGCAGCAAGGCAGCTTTGTGAAGCCAAGCATCCAGCTGTGCAGCCTCTCTGGAGTTTGAGAGGCCTCAGGGAGGTGCCCGGGTGCTGTAACAGCCTCTCAAGCTCCACAGCGCATGGAAGCAAGGACAGCAGCCCCCATTGTCTCAGAAACCTCAGTGTGCAGGAAGGAGGAAACAGGCAGTGAAGTGCTTTTACTTCAGTAATAGAAGTTCACTGCTTCCCCCTGCCCTGCTTTTTGCAGAGAGAAATGCAATGATGAACTAACATATATCATTATGCCTCAATACTAACCTAATTTTTCAGTGACCTGTTGCTCAAGGATTTTCTGAGTCAGAGGTGGTGTTCTCATATTTAGTATCTACATTTAAAGAACAGGTTTTGCACCCATTATTTTTTCCCAATTTCTTTATGAACCCTGTGCACTTTGGCATCTGTAGAACATCCCGTGGCTCAGAGTTCTGTAGCTTGAAGATGCTGATAAGAAAAAGATACTGGCTCCTCTTTATTTTGCCTCTGCTACCTGCTAGTTTAATTTGATGTCTCCTTAACTTTTTTAATAGGGTGAGATGGTGAGAAATCATTCATTATTCTTGTTCTTTATTTCACTTTTTGATTTGTATTCTGATGTCATGTTTGTTCTCCTATAAAGTAATCATGTGTGATGTATAGCTTAAAAGATTTCTTGGAATCTTGTTTTAAACATAACATCTATCCAGTCTACTTGGAAAAAAATGGAAGACACATGCTGTGTCCCTCAGGCTCTTCTTCCTCAGTATGTGAAAGTAGATTGGCCACACCTGGAATCCCAGTGCGTAGGGATCATCTAATATGTTTTGGCAGAGTTAGTTTATCTGATTTAACTGTAAGCCACCTTTCACACGTTGTTTTGACTTCATGAACTTGTGTGTTGGCAGTAATTTCCCACTCGTAGTTTTCATTACCTGGAGTTTCTGAAATATCTGTCACATCAACATCCTCATTTAAAGTTTGGCGTTCATGTTTCTCTGTTTTGTTTCTCTGCATTATTTAAACGTATCTGTTTTATCCTCTGTCACTCTTGAAGTGTAGTCCCTATACAGTGTGACTGTGATTCTTCCACAAAGGATTCATAATCTTAAACTGTGAGCTATTGAATCCTTCACGGCTTTTCTCAGCTATTAAAATTTAAAAGGTCAAAAAAAAAGTATTGAATTAAATCACTGGCGCTGTTCTTTAATGGTTTGGATGAAGCCTTCTTCCAGCATGTGCTCACTCTGTTTCTTCTAGTTTTGGCAAATATGCTTGGAATTATTCTTCCCAGAATTAGCCTCTCTAGGGAGATAAAAGCTGTATATTCTTTTATTTATTCTGCATCCCTTCCATTCACCTCTTTTACCCATGTAAGAAAAAACCCCTTATTATTTCTGAAAATGTTTGGAATGATTTGATGAATTCTGTATGCGGGAGAGAGGAAGGTTATTTTCTTCATTCTTGTTGCCTTTTTCTCTTTTCAAGGAGTTCAAGCTGGCCTTTTGTTAACAGAAATTGCTTGCTGCTTGAATCCTTTAACAAAGTTCTTGCATTGAAGTTAAGATACCTGTGGCAGTCTCATCATGGGCACTGAAATTACTCCTCCTTGCTTAGCAGAGATGGGAAATTGTGGTGTGTATGAGAGATGAAAATGAACAGAAAACTGTTCTGTGGTTGCTTGTAGTGTTTAGTAATATACTGATGGGAACTGATAAAATCCAGTCAAATCTGAAGGGTCCTTAGCAGGTCAGTGTGAATCATTTGGAACTGGAGAATATTCTGCAGATGTAAAAACGACAATTCTCAGTGTTCATCCCTAAAAGCTGAGGCTGCAAGAGATTTCTTCCACAGCTCCTGATTCGAATTCAAGCTTTATTGCTGCCATGTACTTACTACTGACTGAAAGAAAGAAAAGATAAAAAATACTTGTATTATTCTATGCTTTTTTAAAAAAAGTATTTTTTTTTAAAATGTAGATTCAAGTTAGAACATAGAATTAAATACAAATCCCAAAATCTTAAGGAAGATGACCTATAAACCTGGTTGCTTATAATGACAGTTTCTGCTTGGAGGATTCCCAGGAATTGTAGTTTTGTTTTCAAGTGAGAATTCTTTTGTTACTTTTGATACTAGTTGGAGGCTTTGAACTCCAATCTCTGTCAAGACCTTTGGGAGAAATCTCTTTTTCTCCCAAGGGAAATATGGAGAATGAATAGTTCCTCAGAAGATTGTTGGACACATTTTCTGTCTAAAGTACTAGAAACCACAGATAATTTGGAAGTAGAATCTAGAAAAAACAATCTGAACTGTGACTGGTTAGACTAAACAAATGGCAGTTTCTGGGGTACTGAGAAAAAATTTGGAAATGCTTTGGCAACAGTGGGCAAAACGACTCTTTCTAACTTAAGATTCTAAAATTTTTTCTGTGACTTGTAGAAGTGTCTATAGGTTTAGTATCAAAAGTAATGAGAATACAACCCCAAAAGAGATTGAATTGGTAAGTTTTCTAAGTTATGTACTTAAGCCATTTTATCACTCGCTCTGCAGCATTTTTCCTGGCTGCTTTTTCTTCATATTTTTTTCCTCTATATACTGGTATTTTAAACACAATGAGGACAGCGTTATTAATCCCAAGAAGGTGCTGCTGATGAGCCTTTTAGCAGAAAACAGGGTTGGAAAGGATCTTTAACTTATCATGTGTAGTGGGTTGGTTGACCTTGGAAATCAGTCAAGCACCCACACGGCTGTTCACTTGCTGCCCCTCCCACAGCCAGAGCAGAGAGTAGGAACAGCAAAGGCAAGAAAACTCTTTGTTCAAGATAAAGACAGTTTAAAAAGTGAGGGAAAGAGGAAAGAAAAACAAGTGATGCTAAGGAAATCACTTCCTACCTCCCACAAGAAGCTTGGTGGCTCCCAAGCCACCAAGGTGGCAAAAGTCACCTTGGAAGACAGACCCTTCCTTTCTTCTGAGTTTTATTGCTGAGCATGATGTTTTACAGTGTGTATATGACCAATCCAGGGTCTTTGTTCTGGCTCTTTTCCCTCCCAGCTTCTTGTCCACCTCTAGCCCATTTGCTGGACTGGGGCCACAGTGAGGGGGTGAAAAAGGAGATTGAACACTGTGCAAGCACTATCCAGCAGCAGCCAAAACACTGGTGTGTGATCCACACCCTTTTAATCACAAATTCAAAACACAGCTCCACAGAGGCTGCTGTGAAGAAAATTAACTCGATCCCAGCCAGAACATGGTTTTCCATGTCCCAAGGTATCAGAGTAATACAATTCTCCCAAATAAGTAAACATCTATATAGTCTCTTCTCTGAAATACATACATGTATGTAGGGTCTGGAGTTTCTTTGTGTGTGTATTTCACGTTGGTACATACTGATGTCTTTTAAATAACCCACTTCTTGTGATTTGACTTTGATGAATGTAGGAAATATGGTAAATTTGTGATCAGAAAACTTGTGTGCAGCTAGTATGGCTTTGAAAAGTGATAGCCTTTAAATGCTTAACAGATCTTCAGAGTACTTAATTTTTAAAGTATTACATACATTAATTTAAAATTTTGGCTCAATCTGTTACAGAGATTGAATCATTGCAAAGCTGGCATGGCATGCAGGCCATCAAGGCTGGCTTTATAAGTGCTCTGTCTTCAAATGTCTTTGGCTGCTACTAATACCCTTTCCTCTCTCTTCTGAAATCATACAGGCATCTTCCTGTCACTTTGCCAGTTGAAGAGAGTGGTGTTAATAAAAAAAAATCTTAAGGCTATCATGTAATTCTAGTCTTAACAAGAAAGAAAGACAGATGCAGGTCATTTGGAAAAGGGTGCAATTTCACTCAATTCCAGAGAGCTAAAATCTTCATAGATTTTCAAAGTACTAATTTTAACATTTGTAACAAGGGAGGATTTGATCAATTCTACTTTTCATTTCACAATCTACCCAGTGCATCAAACTTCCTTATAATTTCAGAAATCGTATGTCAGTTTTTAGGAATGATCTAGTACATATAAGTCAAAAAGTCAGATAAGATAGTATTTTAATGACATTGTAAAACAGTTAATTGCTTCTGAACTGTAAAAGCCTTGTCTTGAATTCAAGGGAAAAGTGGTCTGGCTTGTAATCTAAAGTACTTATATTTGGGAAAAGGAACTTTGTGTGTTACATAAAAACTCTTACACAGAAACTGTAGGCAAATGATCACAGTTATTGTTCCATTGTTCAGACTGATTTATTTCCTTTATTATACAGGTCGGTAGCTTAGCAGGAGTTAGAGAAATCGGTTCTGGATTTTTTTAATCACCTATTCTTCTTTTTCTATGTGTAGGTATTTACAACAGAACCTTAAGTTAACTGCTCTTGAAATCTCTTGTATATTTTTATTTGTATAAAAGCTTGGTTTAGATGGTTGACTTATTATAACTTATAGGTAAAACATAAAGATGTTATCTTTGTGTAAACAAAACTGTTGATTTTTTTTTTGTTCTCTTAGTTGTTCCTCAGATTATATGTCGGGTTTTTAAAAAGTAAAGTATTATATGCTTACAGAAAATGCAAAGCTTGACTTGAAGTGTTTTCCTGTAACTAACTATGTTGGCACAAATAGGTGCAATTTTATACATGAATGGTTTTGAATTAAACGAGAGATACACCAAGTGCTAAATTAGCATTAATTGAATTGGCATATATCTATTACTACTTTCTGTAACCATCAGAATATTTCCAGCTAAAGTGCTCTTTGGTTGACATGTAAATATATATTGTACATTCTCAGACTAATGTTTCTTTGAATATTTTACAAAACAAGGCAGTGTTAATTTTACATCTGTATTGTTACAAAGCTCAGTATGTGAGAGCCTTTAGTATCTTAGGCCCTTCTTGTGGTTTTGTGCAACACGAAAGGAGGAATAGGGAAGCCCTTTTGCCTGAACCTGCGCGTTGGTTTACTGTGCAGTGTTCTAGCTTTGCATGCAGCAGCTGAACAGGCTGGCAAACAGGTCATCAGAAGGCTTGAGAACCAGACAGCCGGGAAGGCAGCCGTAGACTGAACTGTTACTGATGGAAAAATACATTCCCGAGCTTGCCGTCTGAGTCTGTCACTGCCAGAAATATCTGTGAATAGTCTGTCTGAAACATTAGGGGGAAAAGGTTAAAAAGAAGCACAGTATTAATACTACAAACAGGAGGAAGCAATGCCAAGACAGTGGTGGATTTATCCTCTGGCCAGTTTTCTTTCGAGCTGCAGCAGTGGTAGAAGGACAGAGCATGAGTTGCAGACTGTGTTTCTTTCACACCACATAGAAGTTGCAGAGAAAGCATAGCTGTGCTTACGCCCACTATCAAAGAAGTTTTGATCAACTGTTGCTAAAATGCCAAATAGTTGCTTTTTTTGTTTTGGGCATTTTTAAATAAAGTTTGTTAGTCTTAGTAAGGCATATTTGTTCTACTAAACTTGCTGTCTTCAAACTAGAGGGAGAAACTGCTCTTGTTTTAAGGTTTAGGAATGGAAGAGTACTAGAATTGTTAATATTGGAATAAGGATATTGTACTATTAAAAACAGTAGTTTGAAGTGGGTATTTTTATAGTTTTTTTGCTTGGCAGTTTTACACTCACACCTTACTTGTTGTAATTTAACATATAAAACTTGCCAAAGTTAAGCAGAATGTAGGAAGAGCATACTTCTTAGTTAGCATCCATTTACAAGCTGGGGAATAGTGGTGGGGAAAAAAGTCCCTTTGCAGAATCTAATACTGGATTCTAGTACTGATATCTGTTACTATGTTCCTAGTCCCTGCAATATAAAATACATTTTTTAAAAAAATGCTTTAAAGCTTAAGAAAAAGATAATGTTTAATAGATGAAGGTAGAAAGGATATTTGAGATGTTGTCAAGTGTTAAACAGCCAGTTGGCTTTTTTTTTTTTTTCTGGTGGAGTGTGGAAATGAAGAAGCCAAACCTTACTGATATTGCACTTTGCACTCACTGAAGCAGAAGTAAGCAGCTGTTATATGGCTCAGTGTTAAACACATTAGTGCAAGGGTCATACCAGTAAAAGAAAAAAATTAACTTCCTGTGTGGTGGTGGAGAATTTCTTCATGTGCTCTTCTCAGAATAAGATCTGACCTGAAAGGTAGTGTTTGCTAATTCTAAACAATGAGATAATTGTCATGCTTTTCTGCATTGCCTCCAAAGATGTGACTCTGAGTAGCTGGCTCTCCTTTCACTTTATTAAACTTACCTATGGAAGGAAACTTTTATCTAGACTCTGAAGTCAGCTGAACAGCACTGTGTGTTTGACTTGTAGTCAGAAACAGTAACAAAATTGCAGATGAGTTTCAGTCCTTTGTTTTCAAAGAAAGTGGCATGAGCAAAGCCATTTCTCTAAGTTGCAGGTTTATATAGTTTGAAGACACTTGAAATTAAAAATATAATTTTTCCATTTAATTTGAACTTTTATCGGAGTGCTTGTAGTATTTAGGCAGGAGAAGTATGTTAATAAAACAGTAAAATTATAGAAAAATCACTCAAGCTTGCAAATAGATAGGTGATTCTTAAGTTACTTGGATATAACGCATAAAAACAAGATTCCAGAAATACACAGATGGAATGACCACTTCCAGAATCTTTCTGTATAAAGATCTGTACTTCTGCAGAGACAGCAGCAGGTCATGGCAGCCAAGTGACTGGCCTAATATTGTCTGTTCTTGGTCACAGTATAATTTTACCTCTTAAAGGAAAAAAAAAAGAAATTCCAATCTTCTTTAGCTGCAGACTTACTGAGCTAAGATGCAGATGTTCAAAACTATTGATTACTAATGATAATCATTATTAATGTATAATCACTATTAATGCTATTAACAATAATTAGTATCCTTATTCCAGGGAGTAAGAGTGAAAGTAGTTCTGTATTGCCATTTATAAATGTGCCTGCACAGCATCATTCTAAGGCTAGTGCATTTGCCTTGCAAGAGACTTGTGTGCTGAGGAAGGGGTATTATCTCTGTCCTGTGAACACAGTTTCTTGAGATTGAGTTTCATTAAGTGGCCCAAAGGTTAGGGTAGTTACCATGTGAAACATTGCTGAGAAGTCACCACTTCCTTTCTTTCTTCTCCTCTTTTTCATGTGAAGGCTTCTTCAGGCTTCCTTTTCCTCCAGTTCTGTGGTCTTGTGGGTCAAGCAGAACTGCTTCCCAATCTTCATCAACTGGCACTAAATCCAGTCTTAATTTCTTAAAAAAACCCCATGAAAAATCCCCAAACATACAAAACTAATATGGCTTTTGCCTTCTACTTCACCAGTGCTGCTTGTTTTCCTCTGGTTGCTCTCATCACACCATTTGCTACAGTGATACAATATCTTCTTGTTTCCCTCACTTCTCTATGCATCATTTTTCTTTTCTTTTATTTATGCTTTCCCTAGGTTCTACCACCCCCAGTGGGATACCCTCAAGGCTTGCTAATTACAAATGCTGTCTTATTCTCTCTGTGAGGTTCATTCCGTGTGCTCTGACAGCAGTGAAAGGGTATGACGGGTATGACAGGTATACCTGTACATGATTTAATACTGAAAGATTTGGTAGCTCAATGTATGATAAAATTCCTGATCTTTAATGGCACATTTAGGCTTAATGTTTAGCAGTTTATAGACTGTAGAGCAAAACCTATGGACTCCTGATTTATTTTTGTAGACCCTAAGACTGGCAGTTTCTAACAACTATGTTCAGGTGCCTTTCCTAACTGTGCCTCTAGGCAGTATCACAGCATACTGTAGTAATTGTTTAACTGACATAGTTTTGTGTCCACTTCTGTTTAAATATTGGAGGACAGTGTAGAGGTTATATCTCTTCCTACTGCTGGCCTTCAGGAATTAGCTAAATGTGTGCAAACATTTGTAATCTCTCACCCAAGAGCAGAATAAATTTGCTGAGATAATTCTGTAGTTAGTATGCTTGCAGTAGCTGTTAGTATTTGCTTAGATTTTATGGCATGGCAGCTAGAAGTGTGAGTGTCTAACTAACAGAAATTAGTTAATTACAAAACAGCAGCTTGTACCAGTTGTAAATAATGATAGGCACAGAATGCAGCACTGACATTAGCAGCTTGTTTTTGTAATATGTTTATGTAAGTGTACTATCTAGATTTTATAATTTAGTAAAACTTAAAAACATATTTCTTCTACTGATATCAGTTTCCTTGTATTTATTTCAGTGTATATGTGGTTAAAACAAAACTGCAAGTAGATAGTGGATAAGGCAGTGTTTTCAAAGCTGCTCCTGCTATTCATATAGAATATCCTCCTTCAGTGAGGACTTTGTAAGTAGAAAATTCTACTGTTATATATCACAAGGTAATAGTATTAAGGACATGAATTTGGCAAGGTGTAATGACAGAAAAACGGGAATGAAATTGACTTTCAAGTTCCCAAGTATAATGAACATAAATCAGTGTTGACCATTGTTAATAACATTTGTAATAGAAAACTTTCAAAACAATACAGTTGTTTAAATAGCTTCATTAAAAAATCAAGACTTGAAAACTATTTTTTAACTGGTGTTAACATTCTAAGGTATTTTGGGAAACATCTAACCATTTATACCATGTTGTGACATTAGTAAAATACGGGTTTCAGGCACGTTTCTCACTGCTTTACTAAGAAGCAGGAAGACTTTGTTTGTTTGTTTGTTTGATTGTCAGTAGTCACAGGAAGTAATTTCTTCCTCTCCCAACCAAAACAATTCCACATTTGGCACTGAAAGTTGTCTGAATTGCCCCAATATCTGAAAGACTTGCCTAACCCTTGGTATTTAATAATTTTTTGTCTATCAGATCATTAGGATTTGTATCACTAGAAAAAGAACGTAATTGTTTTCATACATTGATTGTGGCTGCTGCCCTTGTGTCAGTAAAGGTAGGTGGTGCAATACTGAAAGTGAAATTTGTGAGCTACTGATTGCTTAATAAGCATTATTACTTCAATTACTTATGTTTATCTGGGTGCTTGACTGTGCTGCTGATGCAATCAGAAGTTTCCGAATAGCTAAGTCTGTTGACATTCTGTATAGACAAGTATGGGTTGGGAGAAGAGATCTCTGAGAAAAATGATATAAATTAATTTCTAATGCAGATGTCAGGGTTCACTTGGTTATAAAGTATTGCAGAAGTAGTCTGCAATATTTCATGTGATTGTAAAGTACTGATAGGGATTGTGTTCTGCTGCATCGTTCAAATCTGTTGGATTCGGTTGTCTGAGGAAATTTTTCTTTGCAAATGTAAACATACACCAAAAGATGAGTCTGCATTTTTTCACATTTCAAGAAATAACATTCCTGGTCAACAAGAACTCTTGATGCCAATGTTGTTCTTATTTGGTAAACTTTTATGACCTCATATAAGAGTAGATGAAAACAAAGTTCCTTTTTTGTCCCTACAGCCGAGGAAATCCCAGAACTTGCAACAAGTTGCCAGGAGAGGTAACAAAGACTGTTGACTTTGCCACATTCAGGAAGTAATTAAAAATAACTTATTTTTCCAAAATTTTCAGAACATGATGTTCTCACTTGCAAATTGATATTTTAAGGGAAGAAATAATTACTTTTTGATATTTGGGAAGTAAGGTTGAGAGAGGATTTCATAGCGTTGTGACGCAAGTTTTCGTTCAGGTTTTATGTTTTAGATGCACTGGACGTGAATAAGGTTTCTATACATTGTATGCGCAGAAGAAAAGATATAAATTAATAGGAAACTTGTAAAAGCTACAGTCAGTATAGTGACTTATTATGTTTGGAGCCAATTACCCCTTCTCCCCTCCCAAATAAGAACGAAGTCAGAAGTAATGATACTTGATTCTTTGTAACGGGACTTATGCTGAATTGTTCTTGAAGATGTCTGGAAAGAAACCAGAATATAATTGGTTTTAATATATCTCATTATCTATCAACAGTGATCAAACCTCAGATGTGCCATCTTCTTCCTTGAATAAGTAGCACTAGCTCTTAGATGTGTAGAGTTAATTTATTCTGCAAACCAAATCAGGTCATCAGTTTTCATTATTTTTATTCTTAGCTGACTGCAATTCTGTAAAACTCCAAATATGCACATAATAGCAGTAGTAAGACAAAACATGCTTTAAAAACTGCATTTATAAATTAGAAATTCTTGTGTAAAATTGCAATTTCATAAGCTTCAAATAAATCAGACATTTTTACAAACTGCATTAATTTCATCATAAAAATACTCCACTCAAAATTATGAGATGTGAGCCTTTGCAGCATAGTATCTTTCTGAACATGCTATAATCTAGAGAAATTTCCAATATTCCATAATCAGTTCTACAGCCCAGGGGGCAGGGGATATGCTTTATTTATAGGATGATATACCATGAGGGTATTCTGGGGCTGATGAGAGATTTCTGATTACCATCTGCTGCAACTACTTGAGTTTCAGAGTGGATTAACTATGCGTACCAGGACTTTAAGATCCTAAATCCAGCTGTAGGGTGTTTATCATTAGTGGTAGACTATGTAAAATCTCATTGAGTAGAGTGCCTGAGCCCTTGTCTATAGCAAAAGAAATGTGGCACTTGGAAGTCACAGTGTTAATGAAACAGTTTTTCAGTCAAAACACAGATTTTTTACTCCTTAAATGCTATTTTTCTATTTTGGAAAAGATGAAATTGGAAATGTAATCCCTTGGGTCTAAAGGTGAGACACAGGCCAAAATGGATTTGTAGGAGTTTGCCAAGTCAGCAGCTGTGGTTTTGCTGTCCAGAGAACCTGAAGATGAAGGTAGAATATACTTTTGTTTGAAATTCTGAATCTAAGACATTTGATTCAATGCAGATCTTGAGATTCTTGAACACTTGACTTCTGTGCATCTTTCTAGTTAGAAACACAAGGTATTTTTATAGGTACTTGAAAAAAACAAGGCTTTACAATAATAGTTGTAATGTTTGATAAATATCTTTAGGAAACTAAGAACTTTACAATAACGACAATGGAGTTCTCATGTTAAGCCACATTCTTGAAGAGGCAGCTGTGTAGGCCAACTGGGTGATGGGTTTTGATGAGCAGCTTGATTTTGCCCACTTTTTTGAGTCTCACTTTGCATCTCCCTCCTCACACCATTGTTTAGGAAAACTGCTGGAATAAAATGATGTGAAGATATATCTGTCTCGTTTTTCAGATTTCTTTAAGATAGGCTAGTGCGTTTAAAAGCTATAAGTAAGAAAGACTTTAAGAGGGAAAGACAGACAATTAGGTGACTAAAGTATTTACATAGTTATGTGTTCTTAGAGTAAGTTAGTTTAAAATACAGACTTATCTGTGTCTGAAGGAAGAAAGTTAATTACATCAATAAGGATAAAAAGCCTTTTTTTTAAAAGAATGCCAGGACCTTATGTAACTTCTCTTGTGCTTGAGTTGTCAGTTGGTCATAAATTTCCTGCTTGACATTCTTCTATAAGAATTTACTTTCTTGCTAGGGGAGCTTTCGACTGTTGATAAGTGATAGTAATGTAACTCTTGTACTACTGAAGCTATATTAAGTTTTTTCATAAACTATAGTTTGTAACTGTAACCTGACTGACTAGTTTCCTACTTGAATATATTTTGCATTCCTGTGATCTACTGCATCCTTTCTAAATCCTGATGCCACAGTTGAACCCTGCAAGCTTAGTTATGCTTAAAACAGCTGCAACAGGGAAGAGAATAAACTGTACTTAAACTCTTTTTGGCCCAGTGCTTTGCCAAGCTAATTTTAGTAAACATGTTTTGTAAAGGCTGTAAAATTAAAATACGTGTTCTGAGAACTGATTTTTTTTGTTAGTTTTTTATTGCAGTGGTTGATTAATTAATGTTTGTGGTACAATCAGTGACCTTACGAGTGGTAGTTAGAGGCTCTTGTGGTTGAGGACTTGACAAATACTTTTAAATGAAAAACTCTTGCTAGTTTTTGGAAAATGGGTGGTAATCTTCCTGGCAATCTAAAAGAGCATTAGCAGAGGAAGAAACACATTTTTGCTATTTACTAAAGAACTTTCTTTCTGACTTCATGTTATCACTGAATTAATAAAAAATTGATTTCACCCTTTCTTGTTTTCTTAGGAGCAAATGGTTTATAATATTGGAAAGTAGAGAACTGTAGAATTTTACAAAGCGGTGTTTAGGAAATGGTGAATAATTTTGGCTTCCTTCATCATGATTATTGTTGTTGCAATGCATGCTATGAAGATTTTTGTAGTGTCTGCAAGGGAAAAAACCCACCCATGAAATAAAACTCATGCATACTAGATTCAATTTCCTACAAAGTTATATAAGGAAGTCCATGGAGACTGTGAACAATAGGATCACCAGTTATATTCTAAAAATGGCCAGAACAAGCTAGTTCTACTAGCTGTAATTTTAATATTGAATCAAATTCTACTTAGTTGCGCTGCACTGCAAATCCGGAATACTTGATTTTAACACTTGATTTGAAAGGAGATCAACAAGGGGAATCTGGATGCTATTCTGCAGCTAATAGTTAGAGAGTGCTTAAGCTACAAAAGTTTCTGTTGGGGGAATTAGAGACAGGGTTGAGTATAAATGTCATAAATTTTGGAATAAAAAGTTCGTATTTAAAAAGTTGTTACAGTTTTTTTCTAATTTTTTTTAACTTCAGTTTTTGCTTGGAATTTTTTTTATAAAATTGTTTCACATGCTTTGCAGTAACTCCTAGAAGACCTCAAGGAACTTTTTCTCATTCCACTGTAGTTTCTGCTTATTTGTGGATGTTGACTTTACAGGATTAGAATCAGTTGCAAGGATGGGTTGCAGAGCAGACACGATCTTCAAATCACTGGCATTGTCTGTTTTATGTGAACTGGATAAGCTAATTTTTAGTCATCCCTAATTTTTGTTTTTTTGTCTGTTTTCACAGACAGAATTCTTTCAGGTTAAACCTATCGGGTCGTGTGTTTCAAGTTGGCATACAGAATTCAAAAATTACCTATATCACAGAAATTCCAGATCAGTCACTGATATGTGCCTGTGTATATGCTATGGTTTTCTAAATGCAGGCACTTTTAGAGGATGTTAGAAAACAACTGTGTTTCAGAAGTACATGGATCAAAATATCCTTCCCTCTTTCCAGTCAGAATGTGTAGCTAATACCCTTCAAAATGTTTGTTCCAAAAGTACAGGACATTCCTTTGAGAGTAATTTGCTACTTAATTGATAGCAATTGAATGTATCTACAAATACTTACATTGAAATGGGAAAGACTAGCACTCTTGGAGGGGGAATTTCAAAACTTAGAGAATGTTGGGAATGTCACTTTATGCAGCAACAAATGAGTTTCTGCTTCCAGTCTGTAGCTATGATCACTTGACTGTGCATTTAGAAGTGAGGAAATGCCTGGAAATGTTTTCTGACTCTTATTCCTGAGAATGACGTTGCATATCTTCATTATTGTAAAATGTAGAGAATATATTGTACAGAAAGTATGAGAGAATATGTTTGGGTAATACTTGGAGACCAATCTAAATAAACATTTGTAATTCAGTTTTAGTTTTCATTCCTTTTTGGAATGAATTTTCAGAATGAATACCAACTATTCTTTTGTATTTCCCACTTATCTAGTGCATGTGATATTTTATGCATCATTTGGGCCTGAGATGTTGTGGGTGAACTTGTAATTCAAATAACATGTTTCATTGGAAGGAAAACATTTGTTTCTAGAAAACATTGTTTCTACAAATTCTACGAAATTGTTTTTTACAGTGCTTACGTATATAAATTACTGAATGCACTCAAACTGCCCATAATTTACAGATCTGAGCAATTCTTGCTAATTGTAAAGCACTGAAAAATCAGGTAGAAGTGTGTTTTGATTAAATTTGAAAGGCTGTTGCTCTGAAATTGTCACTTCTGCATGTGACAAATGGTATGCAAGCATTCTATAAAATTCCCATTTGGCCATATATGTATCATTAATGCTAATTTGAAGAAAGTACATGAGACGTAATATAGGTGGTGAAATTTGGTGGGATGCAGGGCCTTGTGCTTCTTTTCAAAGTAGAAATATGTGAGACTGGAAGATGGCTATTCCCTATCCTCTTTTATTTTTTGTGTTTACATGTACATACATGTATCTCCTAAATTTCTCTCCCCTTCCAGGTAGAATCATTGGTGTTTCATTGTACTCTTACATTCATATAGTATAGCCCATGATGTGTAATGCCTTAGAGTCATGGCTTGGTTCCACTGTAAAAACAGGTCCTTTTCTCTTTCAGAAATTTGAATCTGTACTATGAAGTGTTTTTAATAAATAAGCTCTGCATAAGAGATTATTTTAATATTGAAAATAAAATATGTAAGGAAACCGGAGTAGTTTGTCCTTTTTATTTTATTTTAAGGATATTACTTTTTTTGTTGTTAAATGAATGGAAAACCTCTGAGAATCTTCAATCTTTTTATATCAGTTTTTAATTTTTAATATATTGTGGGGTTTGGGGTTTTTTTAAATATTAGTTATTGGAGAGTGTGATCAGTTTTTCCTCTGTTACCAGTGCGCTGAAGAGGAGTAGGGGGTCAGCTGTCTTGAAAGTGGTTCCAGAGCTGTGCTTTCTTCTGTCTGTAGTCCTGAGCTTGGAGGACAATGCTAGAACTCTTACTGATCATCTCAGTATGTTTTGTTGAAAGATTTAATAGATAATAGAACTCCACTGGCTTTTTTACTGACTGATGCCGTCTTCTATAAATAAGCTTTTTCTTTATACTACAGGCTGGCTTGTCTAGTCTCCTTCCAAAACTAAGACATAATAAAGAGCAGATACTCTTCTATATTGTTGATTAAAAATCTTAGCAAAAGGTCTGTAAATTAAGTAAATATAAAGCTGTGATTCTTTCAGAGAATAGTGTGAATTAGTGTCAAATGTAGGAGTGGCTATAGTAAAATAAACAAATTAGAAAGTTCTGTGTGGCAGTATGACTTACTGTATGTGCATGAGAACATTTTTGATAAATGAGAAAACATCACAGCTTTTACTGTGTTTTTTTCAGGTCTGTAGTTTTTTCTCACCTGTAAAAGATATCTGGTTTTTATAAATCCAGCAGGAGACAGATCTTTTGTATGTGTTTCCTGTCTGGAGTGCTCAGACAGGAGCACTCCTGTCTGAGTGTTTTCCCTTTAATGATCCAGAGATCCAAACAGATTGCATCTCCTTACTTAGCTAGGAGGAAAAAAAAAAAGGCCAAAAGTCAGTGAGGTATATAATAAACTAATTACCTTGATATCAGAGTTTAATCCAAAGATTTCCAGTTGTATTTATAAAAGTTACATTGTCGTTCTATGAAAAGATAATTTTTCCAGCCAAGTGTCTTGAGGAAGTGAGTTACTGCATCTGCCTGCTACTAGCTAATTTCTAGCAAATGAGACTAAAGGATAGATGTCTCAGATGTAATTTATTTCTTCTAGATTTCATGAACATTTACAGCTGAGTGGAAAAAAGATGCACTGTTTATTCTTCATTGCAGTAACTTGGGGAAAGATAGTCACTATCTGTCCTTTTAGTGATGACTTTCTGGGAAGGCACGAGGTCTGGATTGCCAAGCCTTTCCACACAGGTGTCATTCCATATGAGCTGCAACAAGTGCTGGCTCTTGGCTGTCTGAACGCCCTGCAAGCAAAGGATAGAATCAGGATTTGCATGAGTTATGTAGGATCACTGCTGGCGTTAGATGGGGACTGTAAAAGATGGGAAGAGATAGTGGAGAGGAGTGAGCATGATTGGGAAGATCAGGAATGTGATTGAACATGAGCCTTATAACGGTTGTGGAACCTGGGGATGTGACAAGATGTGGCTTCAGATGTGTTGAGGCTGAGAATTACTTTTTTCTTCCCCATGCCCTCCTCTATCAGTTTTGTTAAAAGGAATTCTCCCTGAAGCACCCTATAGGACTTGGGCTGTCTTGTAGTGCTGCAGCAGCTGTACTGGCTCAGTGGGGTGCAGTGGGCTACATTCATGCATGGTACATGCAATTTTAACATGAATTGGAGTCTCTTGAAACTTCTGTAATTTACATTAACTTATGTGACCTCGAGGTTGCCCTGGTAACTGTGTCCCGGGAGCCTCTGTAAATATATACCCGAAAGGTGGCTCAAAGTCTACATGCCAATGCAGTGTCTAAAAATATTGAGTAATTATGTTTATGTTTAAGATTGCTATATCGAGGTGGTTTGGATTACCCAAATATAAAAATAAGAAAAATGTTCAAGATCTCATGCTCTTGGAAATCATGTGGCTTGAAAACTCCTAAAAAGGTATCATGAGCACTCTTCCAAATTATGAGCCATTATTTGGTGATGCCTTCTGCTTTTACTTTAATGACATAATTAACTAATTAAGTTCATTTAGTAAGAATTATATTTAGGTCATTAGAAGAATGACTTCTGTCTTCATGAGATATAAAAGAAAGAGGTGTGGATCAAGGTACTTTCACACTGTTGGCCTCTAGAAGAAGCTGCCAGATACAATATTGTAACTGGAGACAAAAGTAATATTGCCTTGAGGGGTTCTTTTATAAAAGCTTCAGTAGAAACCAGTTACACAATGATGGAATAGTCAGCTGAACAAGTCTCTCTGTGTCTAATTCTCCAGTATTCAAGTCGATTATATTGTGATTAAATTAATTAATAAAATTAATGAATTTGTAAATAATAAATTATGAAATTAATTAATAAAATTTGTTTCCCCCATATGGAATATCTATATTGATTAGTATTACCAGTTGAATGTTTGATACTTTCGCAGAGTTTTGATAAATATAATTTCTCATCATTTTAAGGAATAATTATCTTCATTTTTAAGCATTTGTTCCCTTTCTTTCCCTCCCTCTGGCATAATTGTGAACCCTGAGCAGGAAGTGACTTAGTGTTGGCACCTTGCATTTGTTTATGGAGTTCAGGGGAAGAGTGAGCTGTATTACTACTAGCTTTTAGTTGGAAGGTGAATAATATTGCCTAAGCCATAGAGTGCCTGTTCTCTCATACTTATCTTGGTTTCTGAAATGCTTTTTCTTTTGTTTTGTGGATTTTCATGACCAGCTATAAATAGAAATTGTAGAAACCAGTCTAGTTTATTCCATGTAAGACAAAGTGGGACTTCTAAATCTGTACTTGAATCTTGATGTGTGGCGCACATTTAAATTTAGTAGCTCTACAGCTTGGTTTCAAAACATATGGAATTTGTTTTGAATAAGGAATGGAATTTCCTTAGTAAAACAAGAATTTAGACTACTGTCATGAAGACTTCCTAGTCCTACTGTAATTTCAATAAAATAAGAAAATCAGAAATGTATACGTCACTGGCAGTTATTGAATGATAAATAAAAGAATTGACCAACAATATATTAAAATATCAAAAGGTGTAACAGCATATACAATTGATAAGCTTTTGTAGTAAAGTGAGAGTGGTCCATTCCTGAAGGAAATGTCTATTTTTTAAAGGGAACCAAAGCGATATTCTTTAAACTAGTTTGTAACAGCAATTTATCTATTACTATCTATTATTTAACAGAAGTAATTTATCTAAATACTGTCTTTAAATAAGGAAAAAGATTACCAGGTGAATGTTATGACTATATCAAACAAGCTTCAGAAGGTCACCGATGTTATAAATACTGGCCTGCTGTGACAGATAAACCAAAGAAAAACCTATACAAAAGTACTCTTCATTTCTGTTGCTATGTATTAGGGAGCTGATTGTGAGGTAAAGAATACATAATCAAGTACCTTGTCTTTCATATTCCTGAATCTTAGTCTTATCTTTATATTCTTCATATTCTTTATAATTCTTCATCTGATGACAGCAAGTGAGCCTGTCCATTTCCCTCAGACTTTGGACTGCATTTATAGAGTTTAAAGTCAGTTAAAACAAGTGAATCTCACATAGTGAGGCAGAATTGCTGCCTGAATTTGGAACAATTTCCTGAAACTGGTTAAAGTCTTTAGATGAGAAGCATCCAAAAAATTTGCTGTTGTTTAGCCTTCGGCTCAGCTGTTCAGTTTGTTTCTGGAACCAGCCAGCGGATGTGTGTGCAGTCTCACCATTAGCATTTGTTGCCATCCAGTTACTCATTTTTATGATTTCTCCACACACTGATGGATCCCAAGCTGTGAGAAGTCTGCCAGTTTTTCTTGAAGAGTCTTGTATTGCTAACGTGTATGTTGTTCATTTGTGTCCACAACAAAATGATGTGTATGGCAGACTTGCTGTTCATAAAGTTATGTTTATACCTGGAGTCTGGGTTTGGATACAGTAATTTACTTTTAACCTCAAGCAGAATTGCAATCTTATTACCATACAGCACAGAGTTTTAGGAAGGTTGCCTGTGTAAACATTTCTTTTTAGCTGCCAGTGTCTTAAATCAGTGAATAATATACTTGCATACATTCATAAAATGTATCTTTTTTCTCTGCATAACATTTGTTCAATCTGGCATATGGGAGCAAAACTTGAATCATCATTCTGTAGCTGCCATACATTTATACAAAGTGCAGTGAACAGCTAAATGGAGGAGAAAATTTTTGGATATGTTTTCATATGTCTTGAAATATTGTTGGTATGATGTTGCTTTACCAGCTATTAATTAGTTAGGAGGTAAAAAAGGATTACAGTCCTGTAAGATTTGCTTAAAGTTGAACATACGTTAACATAGCAAGTTGTTGAACTGTTCATTTAGAGATTCCTGACTTCCAGCACTTCCTTAAAAGAGTGACTGAGTTTTGCTAGGAGTCAGGAAAGTGGATCACTTACAACAGGTTTGGTGGAAGCAGTTGTAAATTGAGCTCCAAAAGTCATTAGCTGTTCCAGAAATTTTGGGTCTGTCTAATAACAACATTTCATAACATTTTTGAACTTTTTAATTTTTTTAATGTATTCTAGTCTTGCCTAGTTTATAGACATCCAGAGTTACCTAGTAGTGTTATAATAGGCAAAGTGTCTAACATCACACTTGCTTTGAGTTACATTTCATGTATCACTTAGAAATTAACCAGAAACTCTGAGAGAAATGCGGACTGTAAGTCATAAATCTTAAACAACATAGAAGATGTTCTCTTGAGGTTTATGATCAACATTAATAACTAGTAAACCGTGGTATGTGTAGTGTACCACATGTCATGAAGGACTTTTCAACACTGCTTTTATCGGTTCTTGCTTTGTTAACTAGTGCATAAGCTGTCCGCTCAAATGGTATCTCTCCTCTCTAATTAACACAACACAGAAATATGTGTGAATTAGCTGATCATTGGCCAGGCCTGAAGGATGGTGGTGAATGGAGTTACATCCAGCTGGCACTCGGTCCAAGTGGTGTTCCCCAGGGCTCAGTACTGTATTTGTTCCTTTTATACTTTAAAAATGTTCTCACCCACTTTCCAAGGTTGCATTCCTTTGGCCATCAGTCATGGACAGTTAAACCTTTGGGTGTCCAGTATCATTCTGTTCATACATTTTCAAGGCCTCTGCCATCTTCCCAGCTCTGTGCTTTATTATGGAGTCGCAGCCTGTTTATTCTACACAGGTCATCTATTCCTTACTACTGTCCTTCAACTACAAAAATATCTAGTGTTACATTGCACAATCCACCAAAATCTAAACCAAAGCAGGTAATAATCACCTGGTCATTAGATCATTGCTGTCACAACTAGGCAGGCTAAAACCTGACATGCCTCAGGCTTTTAGCATTATTTTAGCTCAAAGCCCATTGCCCTTCAGTAGCAATGTCTCCAGAATAATGCTCCAGTCTTACAAAGCTCTGATCTCCCCTAAGAAAAGAAATCATTTGAGACTAGGGCAATCTGAAGAGAACGCATTTCTGAAATTTTACGGTTTAATTCAGGTGTTCTAATGCAGACAAAAGCCTGACGGTGAAAGGAAGTTTTGTGACTTTATTGTGCGTATCCAGCACTTGTCAGTATCTGCGAAGGCCAACGGGATGGCTGGTTTTGAGGCAGTTTACAGCTATCTTGGTAGAAAAAGGGGTGAATAGTAAGTACAATGCTGGTTTTAAACACTTCAGGCAATACCTGAATTTCCTGCATTGAAAGAAATACCACAATAGGGATTTTGACACAGGTTTAGATCTGCTCTGAAACCTTTCCTCTTCTCTCTCAAAATTGCCAGGAACTTCTGTGGGAAGACATGAGGTCATGCTCTGATGAGATAAGCCTCTGATGAGATAAGTCTTGCTTAGAGGAGATAAGGAGTCTTAGTCTGTGTAGTAGCAGAGAGTAGTCTTTGAAGAGGCAAGTACTCTACACCTGCCCTTCTTGGAGCACAGTTTGATTGCTAACATTAAACAACAAGCTTTTATTTTTCTTAGTGAGCCCTCGGGAGATCTTGGCAGTGCTGGTAATGTCTGCTGAGGAAATCTTAGCGAGAGGCAGTAAAGCATTCAGATGTTTAGATCTCAGTGTTTTATATCTGTTTCATTTCAGTGAAACCAGAATGAAAAAATGAAGGAAAAAAATGTTCTTTGGGCTAAAATTTTACTCCCCTCTGGGAGTCAGGACATTGTGGAAAGTAGCAGTATATTTGCTTTCCTTGCGAATTAGCTGTGTCTGCCACAAGGTTTAATGACATGAGAATTCCAGTAGGATTGTGTCTTGGTTGACTTTAGATCTTTTCACAGATTTATTTGAAATCAAGCAGTAAGTTTTAAAGTTAGGAGAAAGAATGCATAAGAGATAGATGATGTGATCCCTAGGATTATTTTCCTAGGAAACCATCTAAAACATAATATACAGTTCATTGGTAGCCCTGGAAACAGCCTGCTTCTATCTCAATCACTTTTATCATCATGAAGCTTACTCTGCCATGATTTCCTTCCTTTTCATAAATCTTTTAAGAAATAGTTTTCATTGTAACTAAAAACCGTTGTGAGAAGTGTGCAAATACTGTGGTAGGGAAAAGGTTCTATGTAAGCTGGGATACTTCTGGTGTATTAGAGAGCAGATCATTTAACAGAGATATCTAAAGGTTGAGTTCCTTAACACTGTGGAAATAATATTGTTCTGGATGGGACTGGCAGAAGATGATGGGTATTTTAATGAAGGGTGTTTATAATAAATTACTGAGGCTAAAATTTATCCTTTATGATGGAATGTGTGCAACTGCAATTGTTCTTAAAAAATGCTAAAGTAAATAATCCGGTGCAATAGGCTGGGACCAAATTGTTGTTGTTTTGCCAAATTTGGAAAATTTTTGCACTTTTCTATTGAAAAGTTACTTTCCTATTTCTATAGCTAATTTACACTTTGTCAAAGGATTGAAATAGAGCTGCAGCATAAAGCAAGTTACTGAAATAAGGATTCAACATGTATTGAATGAGAAGTTACCAAAGATCAGTGAAATAATTTTACCACTTATTGTTTGTTCTTTCCTACTGAACTATACTGATAGTTAAAATCCAATTACATGGAAAATTTGCCAGCAACAAGTTGCTACAGATACAAATAACACAGTTCCGCTAATATTGCCCAAATGCTTTTGCTGTATTCAGTTAACTTTGTACCTCAGAGAATTTGTTGATTTATAGCATTTTCAGTTATAAGGCAACTATTTTTAGTTCAGGAATCAAAGTGGATAATAGATAATGAATTCTATATTCAAATATACAAATATGCAAAATGCAGTATTCAAATAATTTAATATTTTTGTGAACTTTTCAATTAGCCATTGCATCAAATTAATTCGGCAAATTATTTTCCTTTAGATGTATTCTTTCTACTCTGGCCTAGTACAGAAATGTAAATCTTCTAAATCTTCTATTCTGCTAATGGCACATCTGCTTCCCCTCAGTTCTTATGCTTCCCTTTGGCTCCTCTGTCATTTCAAGCTCAAGTTCTGTTGAGTCCAACAGAGCAAGTCATGTTGCAGCATAAATTTACAAAATTTTATAGAAATCCAAGTAAAGTTGGTTAAAGATGTGCTTTTGAAATGTTTTACATACAGTCTATTTTTAAAGAAAAAAAAAAGCAGGAGTTTTAAATTCTAATGTCAGTGTTTTTCTTTTTTTAAAAAAAATCTAATAATCTCTTTGGCTTTGTAAAAAGTTAAAGATTTAGTGTTTTAGTCTCTGTATCAGGTAAACTATTCTGAGAATTATTTAATATACAAAATGTCCTTCCTTGAGATTGCTTTATGGCATTTGAATGCTTGTCTTTATTTTCAGGGTTCAAGTGTAAGTATTAATACTGAAGGCTTGTCTGCTTTTGACTAGATTTATTGGTGCAGGTGACATGAGGGCCAGCTCTATTTTTAGGGACCACACAGATTCTAACAGGAGGGTTATTTTCCTGGTATAAGTCAAGGACTGAGTGATGCTTAGTAAGCTAAGTAACCATTGCAAATATAACCGTGTCCATTCTAGTACTTTTCTGGTACACTGGTGTCATTTACAGCTGGGATTTTCTTTACATTACTGTCCACTCTACAGCCAAAATTTCAAGTACAATCTAAATATACTCTCCACCTCTACATCTGATTATGCTATCTGCATGCTTTACGTACAAAAGTGGTTCCTGTGATACATTTTCAGTTCTGATTAACAGTATTAGGAAAAGAAAAAAAACATATTTTGCACAAAGGTTTCCATGTTGAAGGTGAATGTTCAAATAATTTTAAAATAATAAAATATGAACTATTAAAATAATAAAATGTATTTGAAAAGTTTTGTTAAATCAGTAATTTTAACAAAATAGAGAATAAGCAGTTGAATGTAGAAAGCTGGAAGAGCAAAGGGGTTCGCTGTGATGAAACAGCTTTAGTTTCTATCTCTCTACTACACCAAACAAGAACAAAACTTCTCCCCATGAAGTTGTTTAATCACTGTGAGTTAGCATGGTGGGTGGTTATAAGGTTGAGATAAGGAAAATTAATATAGTTTCCAAGTATTATTTAAACTTTTCTTCAGCCTTTTCTTGACCACTCCAGGCATGCACGTTTTTTTCCTATTGGTTTAGGCAGATGGGCCTTTGTGGTGGGACACTGACCTCATTTCAAAGGACAGGGGTAGCAGCACCCTTTGCTGCTGAGCAGAATCAGTGGAGGCCTTTGGTCTCAGAGTGAGCAGACAGTAATTCAATTTGAAGAAAATAGATGACAAAATTGTTTTGCTTCTGTGATTGGTTTTAGATTTGGATGTTATGTTTGTGCTCTACACTGTGACTTTTTTGAGTATTTGTGATATGTAAGATATTTAGAAAGCTGCATATGGTGTATTGAGATATGGTACATGAATTTTTTAATGAAAGATTGATGATATTTCTCTTGTATGTCATAGTGGTTTTAAAAAAAGAAGTCCTGTTTTCCTAGTAGTCTTTTCCTGCACAGAACACAGTTATGGTATTACCATATTTTCATTATTGCCCATACCACATGTTAAATACAATGAGCTCTGAAAATTAAAAGTAGGAATATTTTTTACCTGCCATATTATACAGCGATTTGAGTGCACACTATATCCATAGCCTCCCTCCACATCTAGAAGGGTTGTATACCTTGTTTTACAGTATTTTAAATTCTTGCATACTTTCTTACCACCCCAAATGCTATAATTCTCATCTGTACTGAGAATTTCTTAGCAACTGCTTGCTAAGAGTATGCTGTTGTGACTGGGAATTTAGAAATTGTCTTCAGTGTGTTTGCTCTTGACTCTTGCATATTTTAACATCTTCAAACTGTAATGTCCTGTAGTGATGCTTATTAAGCATTCTTTACCATGTAAGCTTGTACCAAAATAGATCCCTTTAAAATACTAAGACTCTAGAGAAAACTGATATACCTGTTAATTTTTATTTGTTTAGTTGTAATTATTTGGTAAAGCATACAGATGATTTATTAGGTTTGGTTTGTCAAAGATATGAACACTTGTATAAATATAAAGATCATATGCCTTGCTTAGTATTTTGCTTAGGGTAAACAAATACTTTATACTATTTGATTTTTGTAGGCTTTCTCATGTCTTTCT
>NW_016690438.1:520260-591034 GCF_001604755.1 Lepidothrix coronata
GGAGAAGGACATTGATGTAGCATACAGAATGAGAATTTCCCATAATTTTTTGACAACTGAAAATCAACCAGGAGACGAAGTCAGAAGCAGCCTTATGTGGTTAGCAAAGGTACTTGGGTACTCACATATTCTCTGCCTGTGTGATCACTGAGCAATGATAACCTAATAAGTATTTTTTATCCAAGTCATAACAATTGGTCTCCTTGAAATTGAACAGCTATTTATCACTGTTTAATTATCATTGCCATCTAAATAATGAGGCTGAAGTAGCAACTCAAAGAAGAATTTGCAAGATAGTATTTGTTTAGGAAGTAGGAAGTTTTTAAAAATTCAAACTTTTTTACATAATTTAATACTGAATTTTGTACATGAACTCTTCATGGCATTGGCTGTTGATAATAGTCACTCTCCTAATTGACAAAAAGGAACTTACCTCAAACCACAAAAGGAGAACAATTCAGCTTGTGAAGTTCCATCTCTTTATTTGAAGTTACCTTGTGAAATTTGTTTGTCCAATTTCCATTAGTCAAGAAGCAAATCTGAAGACACCATTCACCAATCACTAGAATAAAGGAAATCACCTGATGAATAGAAAGCTTCAGGGCAGAGGTAATGGCAGTTTTTAGAATGAAAAAAAGTTTTACATTTTATTACTCTTACGCATGAAAGTTTGGCTTGGATAAAATAACCTTTAGGTGATAGTTTTACTTCCATGTTGTTCTCTGGAAAACACCTAGCGACAGGAAAGGACACAAAAGAACACCAGGAACTTTCCAAGAGAGCAGATGACATTTTGGATTGAAATTTGGAAAAATACATGAATTGACAGTACAGGTGGAGGTGAACATTTTACGACATCAGTGAAAAGTGAAATGTGTGATTTAATAGTAACCTTGTGCTGAGAGTTTGGGTGGGATGACCTGTAAGGATGTGTGAAAAAGCCAGTCCTTTAAATTATATAACACGTTCATGGTCAATCTGCTGTTTATTTTTCATGTGCAAGAGTTGTTGACAGTTAAGGGATTATCATGTAGTTATTTCTCACAGTAGAGACAACGTACTTTTCTGCTTTCCAACTAAATTAGTAATTCATAACAAACACAATTATTTTCATTTGTTGGCTACATTTGCAACATGGAAAAATATGAATCTTGCCTGCATAGAATGAGGTGTCTTTTGTTTTTTTTTCTTATTTAAATACATGTAACTTCATTGAGTGCGTACCTGTAATGACGTCCTAAGATGCATGCTCTACAAGCTTGTTTTTGTCAGGTGGTTTGTTGTAAATCAAATAACATAGTGTCTCAGCCTGCTAGGTAGGGATGTTGGTAAAAAAAGCCAAACCAAAACCAACAGTTAACATTTGTGGGAAATTCTGGAAAAGCTGCTGGGAAGGCTTTACCAACAGGAGTGGGAAAGGGTAGGGGGGCTTGAGCCAGTGCTCACTTTTACCTCTTGCTGATCAGGCCATTGGCTTGTCTTTCCTCTGCAATGCTGGAGAAGTGAAGCAGCTGTCTGCAGACCTGCATCTGAAATTACAAAAATCTTAAATACAGCTATTCTGTTATATTTTGAAGTCACCCACATGCTGTATTTTTGCTTTAAAGCCTGACAGCTGTGTTACTTATTTTGCCAATTCAGTCAAATTGTTGTTTATGACTTTAACAAGAAATGGAAAAATGCTGTGCTTTCTAACAGTGGAACTTACATCCAACTATGAAGACTTGAAAAAATCTGATATTCAACTTCAGACTGATTGCTGTGATATTCTGCTTATTAAATCTTGTTGATAGGTCTTGATTAAAATGCTCCTGAAAGTGCATTATAGCTTTGGGTATTTAAAACATTATTGTAGAACTGAAAATGAAAATGCTGAGAGCTTAAATGGATGTGCATGTATGCAGAAGGAGCATCTTGCTGGTTTTAGGGATGGCAGTGAAGACTCGGAGCCTTCTTCAGTCCTGAGCCACGCTGAAACCTGTTAAGCCAATTTATGTGTTCAAATCCTTCAGTACCTTCATATAGAGGGCCAACTTTGTCATCATCAGTCATTATTCAAGCTATTGTAGTAGTAATAGTAACTACTATTACTTTTTCTGATAATTGATGGCTGAAAAAATAAATGGTTATAATAAACATAAGTTTATAGTAGTTAAAATGGTCTGTTTGTCATAGTTTAGATATAATTTCTTAAGTACACGAGAAATTAGGAGTCTGAAATACTTTCTACTTACTTATCTAGGGCTGAAATTCTTTTCATGGCATCAAGTAATTTTTAACAGCTTTCTGTCAGTGCAGTTTTCTCAGCTTAAGACTAAACAGTACATATTAACTGCTGTTTTTCATAAATAATTATTGTAGTTTGTATGAATTTGGTTAAAATATTGGTTGTTTTAATCTGAGATATGCATGTTTTGCTTTTATTGAGTTTGTGAAAATGAGATACCTCTTTTGCTCCATTGGAAATGCTACCCAGAAGCCTGAACTGTAACCAACTCAGAAAGATGGAGAACTGCGATGTTCATGCCAAGCATAAGTCAGGCTTTGGCTCTCTCAGTGCTCACAGCAGTCTGGGTAGTTTCCTTAAATGCTTCTTATTTATTTTCTTTTGAGATCAGACTGTTTTTCCCCTTTCCCCTGCTCATCTGTATTGTAAATTAACCCCTGAAACCAAATGCCACTTCATTTTAATTTCATAAATATGCAGACATAATTATATATGAAAGAATGCCTCAATGGTATTTGTATTTAATTTTTGGTACTGTATTGTAATATTAAGATATATTATATGCTATATATATTATATAGCGTATTGATATATAATTATAATGTATATAGTATAATATAATTATATTATAAAATTATATTATAAAAGTAAAGAATCCTAGAGTGGTGTGCATTAGAAGGGAGATTAAGGATCATCTAGTTTCAACCCCTCTGCCATGGGCAGGGATACCTTCTACTAGACTAGGTTGCCCCATCCAGCCTGGCCTTGGAGTTCTCTCATTATGTGCATAGCTTTATAAACATACCTGTGTTTCTCTAAGTTATAGTAGTTGCTGCTAGAAGACAGCATGACACATAGCATCATGAAAGTGCAGAATGGAGAAGTCTTAGTTACTCTAGACCTTTTAAAATTTAGGTCAGCATCAAACATAGTTAAAGTAGTTACAGCCCCTTTATTATTTTCAGCAGAATAAGCAATATGAATTGTTTCCTTTCTTTGGAAAAAATTATGAAGTGGATTTATGTAAGAGCTGAATGAGAAGGGAGCAAGCGGCATCATGCATGTGGATGCCTTGGGTGTCTTGGTGGAAGAAGTGGATTGTAGCAGAGGATCAGGGAAAGCTCCCCTGTGACATACTGTGGAAGTACTTGAATGTTGAAGGACCTAAGGATGTTTAAGAATTCATTAGAGAATTCGACAAATTAGAGGAGTGGGAAATCACCAAACGTATGAAGGTCAACAAGGGGAAGTGCCAGATTCTGCACTTGGAATGTGGCAACTCTTCATGTTCATACAGACTGGGGAATGAGATGCTGGAAAGCGAGGCCATGGAAAGAGGCCTGAGGGTCCTGGTTGAGGGCAAGTTGACTATGAGTCAGAAGTGCTCTGGCAGCCAGGAGGGTCAGCCATGTCCTGGGGGGCATCAGGCAAAGCATCACCAGCCGGTCGAGGGAGGAGATTGTCCTGCTCTGCTCTTCACTGAGGTGGCCTCACCTTGAATATTGTGTGCAGTTTTGGACACCACAATATAACAAAGACATTAAGCTGTTAGAGAGAGTCCAAAGGAGAGCAATGAAGATGGTCAGGGGCCTTGGAGGGAAGCCGTATGAGGAGCAGCTGAGGGCACTTGGTCTGTTCAGCCTGGAGAAGAGGAGACTGAGGGGAGACCTCATTGCAGTTACAAGTTCCTCATGAGGGGAAGAGGAGGGGCACGCACTGGTCTCTTGTCTCTGGTGACCAGTGACAGGACCTGAGGGAATGGCCTGAAGTTGTGTCAGGGGAGGTTTAAGTTGGATATTAGAAAAAGGTTCTTCGCCTAGAGTGTGGTTGGACACCGGAACAGGCTCCCCAGGGAAGCCTGACAGAGTTCAAGAAGCGTTTGGGTGATACTCTCAGTCATGTGGTGTGACTCTTGGAGGTGGTTCTGTGCAGGACTAAGGGTTGAAGTTGGTGATCTTTGGGAGTCCCTTCCAACTCGGCATATTCTGTCATTCTGTGAAGACACCAACATACAAGAAATATTAGATAATGGTTTCTTTATACTCTTGTAAACTGATCAAATGACTAAATAAACGGGAGAATTTCAAAGAAAACCTTAGTCTATACTGTATTTGCAAAACCATATCCTGTTATTTCCTTGCTCTTTGGGTTAAATTGCCTGCTATAAAAGTAGCAAGGCCAACACACAGGCTACCATTTTTTGCTGCCCTGTCTAATAGGTAGTGGGGAAGTGATACTGTCATATCATAGAGTCGTGAATTTTCTGGTGTCTTGTTTTCTTGAAATGGGGCAGAACCAAATGAGCCCAAGAACCTGAGAACCCTAATTCTGTTATTTTATGCTGTTGGCAGTTACCAATATCTTGCCGTAATATTTATTATGTTTTATGAAATTGTTGATGTACATTCTGTGAGGTGGACCAAGATGGGAGATTTTGTTTTCCCTAATAGAATTGTGTGGGAAAAGACCTTTAAGATCATCAAGTCCAACTATTAACCCAGCACTGTGAAGTCCACCACTAACCTAATGACATAAAGCTCTCTTGTCAGGTCATGTAAGATCAACAGAACAGTTTCAACTGCATTGATTTTAATTGAATTAATTTCTTGATAAAAGTGAGTGATTCTTTTCTTTCCCTCCATTTTTAATCTGTTCCCTGTTTCTAGTGGTTATTTTGAACCATCTCTGATACTTAACTGATCAAATGGCAAATTGTTTCAGCTTACTAAAATTGCACGACTAATTTGGAAGAAAATAGATTTTTTGTTTCCTGAGGTAGTGAGGTAAAATTAATTTACTGTGTTCAGACAGGTGCTAATGAGGGCCTGAGGAGCTGGAGTGGGGAGAATGGAGATGCAGCTGGGGCAGGAGGAGGAAGAGACAGGACAGAAAATTAATATTTTGAAGAGGGAATTTGTTTAACTGTATCATGAACCATGCAATTTGCCCATCTGAAATAATATAGGTAGTTTTTGTTTGAATATTGAGCTAAGACTTGCCCCTGTGTCCATATTCCTTTAAGCATAGAATTCCTTTAGTAAAAAAAAGATTAAAAAAGAAGGAAGAATTGTTATTTGTTATTTAACAATTGTTAATTGTTATTTGCCTTCTCATTGTTATTTATAACACTGTATAACTGGGTCGGCTGGGGTCAACCTACCACACATTGTAAAAATAAGTTTCTCTTAAAAAATTTCTGCAAACAACAGATATGTCATGAATACCAATTTGGAGAAATATTTAAATGCTGAGCACAAATATAGTGATTCACGACAAGTAGGAGGCCCTGTGTTTTCCAAATAGCTGATGTTTTGTCTCCTCCCAAATAGTTGTTATTTCAGTTGAGGACTCTGCTTTGTCTTAAATAGAACTGCTTGGTGCTGTGTACAGTTAAACAGTGGCTACAGTTCCATTCAGAAACTATTGTACACAGTGTGATTTAACGTGTGCCATTTCTGAAGTGTTTGGGATCCTGTCAGCTGAACTGCTAATTACTTGCAGAGTTTTTTTCTTATTTTGGCTTTCACATGCTCTGGAAGCTTTGGACTGCTGTGTTAAAGCATTACAAAGTTACGTGCCTTTTAGTGAATCTGGGTCACTGTGTTAGTAAGAATCCTCTAGTAATGGCAAATTAAAAGGTACTGACTAAGGAGAACGGAGATGCTTGGCTGGAGGAATGAGGCTGAGTGGTGGCTGTCAGCAGCTGCTTCTGCTGAGTTGTTGATTGCAGGAGAATTGGGCTGAGAGAGGGTGCATTGAGGACATAGAGCTCCTGTCTTTGGGGACGTGGCTCCTAATGGTGAAATGCCTTTCCTGCACCACCTTCTCTCTTTCTCCCCACTTTTTCCCTTTTTTTGCCCACCCTCTTCTAAAGAAGACTCTCAGTCTGCCTTTAACTGGATGCAGCTTTTGAAAGAAATGCTAAATTTTGTGTAACAAAGATGAAATGTTGCTGATTTGAGTTACCTGCTATTTTTCTTCCATTTATCTACTGACTTGTTCACACAAAAACTTGCTTAGCCTCTTTTATAATGCTGCATGTTATGTTCTGGAATGAGTTGGCAGATGTACATTGGTAAATTATACATAATATGAGGGGTTTTGTGTGTGTTTGCAAAAATTAGTGATCCTGTTTATTACTACTGTTTCAGTTACAGATATTTTTTCAAAGAAAACCCTAAATATTTTTGTGATAAAAATACTTATAAACATAAGGATAATTTGATATTTATGTTGCATTTGTAACTAATTTGCTGCTCTATGCCTGCATTTATATCTCTAAAACCACAGGTTAAGCCTTGGAAAAGAACAAATTACTGAGATTATAATATTTTTTAACAAAATGCATTTGGAAATTGAATATTTTAAACTACTGACTTTAAGTATCTGTGTTTATTTTTTCCCTTGAGAAGACCTAACTATACATAGACACACGTGAATGCTTTCTTAGTTATGAAGAATATAAAATTCAAGTTTTTTGTTTTGTGGAGTTCTGAAGAAAAATGCTTAGGAATCTTAATTAAATAAACAAAGTTTCAATTTTTTTTTAACTAAGTACTTCCTGAAAAAGGCTTATTATACAATCATATTGTTAAGCTAGGTGATTTTGCAATTGTTGCCGAATTGCATTTGATGAAGACAGGCAGTTTTTGTACTCAAATTGGCCACTTAAGCATCACATCCACTATAAAAGCAAGTCATCAATGAGTTATATCATGTCAGAAGAGTAGTTCACTCTGTGTTCATCATGAAGATCATTAGGCTGCCGGTTCTCTTTATAAAGTAGTGAATTGTACTGCAACTGTTGGCTACAGATGTACATCAAATTACATCTAAAACAGCTTTTACACTATATGACATGAAATAATGGTGTAATTTAAAATAAATTAAAATTAACCAAACTTAGGCATGGCCTGTGTTCTCACTTACCAGTAATTGCTCAGAGTATTGGCACAACACTGGCCCTCAGATTCACAAACATGTCACTTAATTCAGAACTTACATGCAAAAAAAAATTGATTTATTTATAAGCTCTTGAGACACTGTACATGCTTGCAGTCTTGTTACCACACATATGTATGGGCACTGCCATCTCTGCTAGGATGAGTGTCTCACATTTATCTTGTTTCTGAGCCTTTTGGGGATGAATTAAGTAGGTATTCTTGGGTCTGTGGCTCCTGTAGACTGTGTGCTGTCATTATCTCAGAGTGTGTGAGTTTTCTCACAAGTTGTCAAAGCTCAGCCATTGACAATCGAAAAACTTGCAGTGAGGTGCTGCAGTTGTGAGGGGCTGGGGGGTGTTTTGTGCTCCGTTCCTTGGAGTTGCTTGGTTGGCAGAGCACTCACCTGCTCATGGAGTGGCTGGGCTCTAGTCCCTCTGCCTGGGGTTCTTCAAATGCTCAGCTACATGCTCTCAAGACTAGGATGGAGCTGCCTTTCACATTTCAATTAACCTCTGGTATATAAAAGCAAGTGGAAATTTTTTACGGTTAGAGCATAAGCAAGTAGCAGCAGGACCTGTCACTTGGGGAAGTGGGTGAGAAGGTAAAATTCAGTGTTCAGGTCCCTGCTACATGGACTGTCAGTGTATTTTGCATTCAGGGTCACCAACTGAAATGTTTATGGAGCAGTGACATCAGGGACTTTCACTTCCCAGATGCCAGACAAGTGCTCTAAAAATCTGTCACTGTGATACTTCCTCTTGTTACCATTGTCTATTCGTTTTAAAGTCCTCTGTCTCAAAGAATACTTTATTGGGCTAAATGCAGGTAGAGGCATTGATCTTCCAGTACGGATTAGCAAAACTACCGCATCAAAGCTGCAGGTGGCTGCTTTAATCATGGAGAGAGTGGCAGGATTGCAGGCATCCACCTTCAAACTTTCCATTAGTGAGTGGGAGGATCATCTTGTATTGACAGGTGGAAGGACTGACCTGCACTGTGCTCAGGTTGCAGCCCCACGCTTAGTTGACAAGCCTCTGCCTCCGGCTGTAAGTGTTCTAAATTCCACTGGACCAAGTGGTACCTAAACATCTTGGTAACTCCATGTTTGAATGTTTTTCTTGCAGTACTGCTTCTGGGGCATGATTCATTTGGACATTTACAGGTCATAAAGTTCACTCTCTGCTTCCTTTCCTTTAGCAAATGTTTACAAACCTTATAGTAGTCATTGTTTTCCTCTGTTGTCCTGGTCTATTAAGTTATCAAATCGCTGTTTGAACTCCACTGCTGTCCCTGTCAGTACCAGTGGTTATTCAAATTGCTTTTTAAGTAATTTTATCATAGAACTGCATAAATTAAAAACTTTGCAGTTCAGGGATGATTTGCATCTCTCCCAGTGTCTGATTCAAGATTCTCTCTTGTTTGCATAATTCTGTTTTGTAGATAGTGCTGTCTTAGTCACACAACTATTTGTTTGTCGGTACCTTGAGTGGAATAAAGTTATCATGGAGATACTCATCCCTGTTTGTACTTTTAATCCGTTTTCTCCAGCTGTCTCTGTCTTGTAAGTGCCACAAATGACAGCTGGGAGTATTTCTGGTTTTTTAAACTGCTAGATTCTTTCCTTTCTGTTGCTAGGAACTCCTGGATAAACTAAACTCTTTGTGTGGTTGCTTGTAGTGGTTATGAGCAGTATTTCAAAATGGTTTTATGTGTGTTGTGGTCTGTTCCTCTAAAATTCTTGCAGGTGACCTTGTTTGTGGCACCCAGTGTTAGGAAATGTATTGATGAGGTGGTCATTCTGGTTTCAGCGATTAGTCTTCTGAAGCACAGACAGTCTTTAGGGGAAGTCCTGTTACAATGACAGTACATGTTATAATTTGAAGATTGACATGATTTTCATTGTGTGAGAGATACTAGAATGACTGAAAGTTGTTTCAGCACAAAAATTGTAGCTGCTTCCTTGGACAGAATTGTGCATCCGCACCGTAGAGTCACTGTCACTTTGAGCATCTTGAACAACAAGAACACTGTAAGTCTCACGAATGCCGAAAAATCACTCCTGTGTTTGTTCAGATATATAACAGTTTTCTGATGGGCCAATCTTTTTGATTCAAGGCACACCTAAGGCCATGAGAGACCTGACCCAGTTCATGGATGCCACCCCACTTTCAGGGTGAAATCTTCCACATCATATAACAGAATGTATTTGTCTCCTTCTCCGTGCCAGACTGTATCGCTGAGGCTCACCAACTTGTTTCACACAGTTTGTGTGCGCTCTATGCAATTGCATTCTCAGCTTATGAGTGAGAATTTCTGCCCTGTTTCCTTTCAAACAGGTGGGTAATTCAAACAGGCAAATAATTCTCACCAGTGTTTTTGGTAAAATATCCTTTAAGTTCTGTTTATACAGATTGATCATGACTGCCATGCCTCTGTCAGGATGGGGACTTGCACAGGCAATCCGGTAGCTCCGGGTCATTGATCTCTGGACAAGCAAAAACTTATGAAGGGTGTTCTGGAGCTCAGAATGTCTTCACGGTCATTTACACTGTGGTGCAGGCTTTATATAAATAAACTGAGTGGCTAGACTGCTTTACCCTGCAGAAATGCAGAATACTGTGAACTGGCCTCAAATTCATCTGGCAGGCAAGCCAAATAATCTTGCAGGTGGTGGATCAAATTACTCCTCTGATCCACATGCATAAACTCCTATTCAGTGTTTTGGTAACTAGCGCTGAGAATGAGGTTGCCTTGGGATGGACCTCTTTACATCAGATGACATCAAGAAATGGAAGATTTTATTTTTCCTTTGCAATTCATCTGCCTTGGATCAGATACAGTCCTGATCACACAGAAAGGCATAGACTTTCCTTCTGATCATGGCCAGGCAAGGTGATACTTCCCAGGCCTTGATGGTTTTGGTGTTACAAGGTTATCTGTCAGCTATCTCTCACCAAACAGTTTGAGCAATGTATTTCCCTCCTAGGTCTGTGACTAAAAAATCTGGAGCATTAAGGAGTTTAAAAATGCTTCATTCCAAGCCCTGAAATACCAGAAGGGAACATCACTGCTCATTTCTGTGGGACTGTCCCTTGCCACTTTTTCAGGTTAAGAGATGTAGATAGGTAGCCAGACAAGAGGCTAGGCTTAAAACGAAACAAAAACCTCTGTCAACAAAAAGCACATTTGATTTTTTTTTTAAGGAAATTCGATTTTGTTTGAAAACAACCCAAATTACATGTAATGAGATTCTGAGAGTCTGAGAGTCAACCCTGTGCAGTATCCACTGCAGGTGTTTGATCTGCAGTTAGAAATAAAACAGTCATCTGCAGGGTTATTCGCTTATACTGGTCTCTTGAGAACTTGCATAAAGCAAATTCTGCTGTCATTGAAGGTGCAAGAATTGTATGGTTGATTAATTTTCTCAAACATGGAACAGCAAATATTGTCTGCTCACTTTACTAATCATTGTTTTCAATGCACGGTTTTTTGATGCTTATAAATTAAATGACAAAATCAGGATTCTGCATTTTTAATTTAATGAAATTAAACATACAGCACATATGCCCTGAACTGTAAATGCATTTTGTAATGGATGGGTTTTATTTGAACATCTGTTCAGCGTAGCGATCATTAAAGGTCTTCTTTCACTTTCCTTTCTGCCATATAAGCAATGCTGATTTGCACTGGAACATACTTCAAATGGAAAACTGTTTGAGGGAATATTAACATTGTTTTTTAATAAAGCTGGAAAAGTAATTTTTTGAGCTGTGCTCTAATTAGGGTATCTAATGTAAAGATTATTTAATGGAAGTATTAATTCAGACTAAAAGTTGGCTCATCAAGACAAAAAAAAAAACAAAAAACCCACACCATTTTTCAGTCTCAGAAAATGCAAATAATGAAATCACACAGGTTTCTTAAATTCAGTTCTTATGGAATTGATTGTACTTGTCATGTGTTACTGATTTATTTGCACTTGTTTGAATTGATACAAACAGCAAATAGAGGTAGCTACATGACTTTTTTTTTTTTTAAGACTTATATATCCTTATATACCCAAACTTTCTCTAGTAAAGTAAGACCTCTGGGTTATCTCATTTTTTTAAGAGCAAAGGTAAATCACTTTTGCTTCCCTTCCTGACCAGATCTTCCATTCCATTTATTTCTAATGCTATGCTGGTTCTTCGGAAACAGTTTAATCCTCTCCGAAGTTCCCTCTTGAGTCGCTGTCATATTTTCTGAAACTCTGAATTTACGGTGAATTACATCTGCTCCCTGTGTCTCAGTGCAGCTTCTTTAGACTATGATGGATAGTTTCCTAGGATAGGAGTGAGATGCATGTGTGAGTGCTGTGGGCAGTCTGTGGGAAGAGCACACATGAGTGCAGCAGTGAAGGGAACTGTGCATAATAAGTGCTGTTAATGTCTCGTATGCTTAGATTAGGACCATGTCCTATGGATTTTATGCAGTTAACTGTGTTTTAATACACCCTGTCAGCATTAAATAGTATTAAAATATTATATTCTGTACTGACAAGTTCAGCAAGTGTCTATAAGGACTTGGAGGAAAGCTTAACTTCCTACTGCCTTGGCTGTAGAACCTGTTACCTCTGTAAGTAGGATATTGCTCATAAAATAAAATGCATGTACATACAGGCAGTAATGCAACATTATTATTTCATTAGCATTCAAAACTTGTTTTTTTAAATTTTGTGCTCATAAAAATATTTTAAAAAAAGACTCTGGAAGATTATTTATTTAAGCAAGAACAAATATTAAGCCGTTACTAGTATTTTGATTGTGATGATTCTAGTAAGCATTTCTATCTTACTGGTCATTGCACAGACCTTATTGAACTACTTTACGAACTTTCTGCTTTAAGTTGAAACCTATTTCAATGTTGAGCAAAATCATACTGATATATGTTTTGTTTCCCTTCCCCTTGCATGTTTACTAGGATGGTACGAAACAAAAGCGAGAACGGAAGAAGACCGTGTCCTTTAGCAGCATGCCGACAGAGAAGAAGATCAGCAGTGCAAGCGACTGTATTAATGCGATGGTTGAAGGCTCTGAGCTCAGAAAGATTCGATCCAACTCCAGGGTGTATCACCGATACTTTCTTTTGGATGCGGATATGCAGTCTCTGCGCTGGGAACCTTCAAAAAAGGATTCTGAAAAAGCAAAGATTGATATTAAATCAATCAAAGAAGTAAGAACAGGAAAAAATACAGATATTTTTCGCAGCAATGGAATATATGACCAGATATCAGAAGACTGTGCGTTTTCAATTATATATGGAGAAAACTATGAGTCACTAGATCTTGTTGCTAACTCAGCGGATGTTGCAAATATTTGGGTTACTGGCTTAAGGTACCTGATTTCCTATGGAAAACATACTCTAGATATGATAGGAAGTACTCAAGATAATATGCGGACTTCATGGCTTTCACAAATGTTCAGTGAATCAGATGTAGATAATTTGGGACATATACCCCTATGTAATGCTGTACAGTTTATAAAAGACTTAAATCCTGGTTTAAAAACTAACAAAATTGAACTAAAATTCAAGGAGTTACATAGATCCAGGGAAAAAACTGGTACTGAAGTAACAAAAGAAGAGTTTATTGAAGTTTTTCATGAGCTTTGTACCAGACCTGAAATCTATTTTCTGTTAGTTCAGTTTTCAAGCAATAAAGAATTTCTAGATACCAAGGATCTCATGATGTTCTTAGAAGCAGAACAGGGTATGGCACAGGTCACAGAAGAAATAAGCCTTGAAATTATTCAGAAATACGAGCCAGCCAAAGAGGGCCAGGAAAAGGGTTGTCTTTCTATAGATGGGTTTACGAATTACCTTACTTCACCAGACTGCCACATATTTGATCCAGAGCATAAAAAAGTTTGTCAAGATATGAAACAACCCTTGTCTCATTATTTTATAAATTCATCTCATAATACATACTTGATCGAGGATCAGTTTCGAGGGCCTTCTGACATCACGGGTTACATTCGTGCTCTAAAAATGGGTTGTCGAAGTGTTGAACTGGATGTATGGGATGGTCCGGATAATGAGCCAGTGATTTACACAGGGCATACAATGACATCACAGATTGTCTTCCGTAGTGTGATTGACATTATTAACAAGTATGCATTTTTTGCTTCGGAATACCCTCTTATTTTATGTTTAGAAAATCATTGTTCTATTAAGCAGCAGAAAGTGATGGTACAACACATGAAGAAAATTTTGGGGGACAAACTGCATACACAGTCTCCAAACATTGAAGAGTCTTATCTTCCATCACCAGAATCACTTAAAGGGAAAATTCTGATCAAAGCAAAGAAGCTTTCTGCTAGTTGTTCTGGACTAGAGGGAGATGTTACAGATGAAGATGAAGGAGCAGAAATGTCACAGAGAGTGGCGAAAGAGGGGGTAGAACAGCAAAACTCAATGACTGGGAAACGATTTCAGCTCTGCAAAGATCTCTCTGAGTTGGTAAGCATATGTAAATCGGTTCAGTTCAAAGAGTTTCAAGTTTCATTTCAGCTCCAGAAGTACTGGGAAGTGTGCTCTTTTAATGAAGTGCTTGCTAGCAAATATGCCAATGAAAACCCAGGAGACTTTGTAAATTATAACAAGCGTTTTCTTGCGAGGGTTTTCCCCAGTCCTATGAGGATTGACTCTAGTAATATGAATCCCCAGGACTTTTGGAAATGTGGTTGTCAGATAGTAGCAATGAACTTTCAAACACCTGGCTTAATGATGGACCTTAACATTGGCTGGTTTCGACAAAATGGAAACTGTGGCTATGTCCTTCGTCCTGCTATCATGAGAGAAGAAGTATCCTTCTTTAGCGCAAATACAAAAGACACCGTGCCTGGAGTTTCACCTCAGCTGCTTCATATTAAAATCATAAGTGGGCAAAACTTCCCTAAACCCAAAGGATCAGGTGCCAAAGGTGATGTTGTGGATCCTTATGTCTATGTTGAAATACATGGAATCCCTGCTGACTGTGCAGAGCAAAGGACGAAAACTATGCATCAGAACGGGGATAATCCAATTTTTGATGAAAGCTTTGAGTTTCAAATAAATTTGCCAGAACTAGCTATGGTGCGTTTTGTAGTACTGGATGATGATTACATTGGGGACGAGTTTATTGGGCAATACACTATTCCCTTTGAGTGTCTACAGACTGGTTATCGGCACGTTCCTCTGCAGTCTTTAACTGGTGAAATTTTAGCACATGCTTCCTTGTTTGTGCATGTGGCCATTACTAATAGAAGGGGTGGTGGGAAACCTCATAAGCGGGGCCTCTCTGTGAGGAAGGGCAAGAAATCAAGGGAATATGCTTCTATGAGAACATTATGGATTAAAACAATAGATGAAGTGTTCAAGAATGCTCTCCAACCTATTCGGGATGCTACGGATTTGAGAGAAAATATGCAGGTACAGTTTTATAATGAATTTACTGGTTATTATGTGTGTCTTTGTATTATGATGCATATAGAATATATGCTTTTAAGAATTTTGTAAGTTATGCTATTTGAGTCCGATTCTGAACAGCTTTAAAAATGGATTGTGTCAGAGCAGCCTTTTAGGTAAACTGTCTACTGATGAGACCTTGAATGCACATGTGTATTTTGTTGAATGTGAACTGGAAATATGACTCAAGTGTTATAACTCAGCTCAATGATGTTGACTCGTCCTATGTCCTTGAAGGAATATTAGAAATACACTAAAAAAATGTATGTCAGTATTTGAGTTTTTAAAAATTAACTTAAGTATAAATGAGGGACGAAAATACAGCAGATAGAAAAAGGAGACTTTAGTGTTTGTTAGAGACCTTCTTGTATGTCCAAGTGTATTTAGCATAGTTTCACTGATGTTTTTTCTTTATTCGCAAATAGAAGGCAGTGCTTTCAGAAAGACCCATTTGCTTTCCATGATTCGTCTAGTAACATGTTAGAAATACATGGATTTAGCACTAAGGTATTAGAAGGCATCTTCTAGAAGAAATTGTCTTACCTTAAAGGTCATGTGTAGTAAACACATTGAATTTCAGGAAAAAGTACAGGCTGAGGTGCTTGGTTTTGTGGAAGCCAAGTAAAGATTCCAGGTAAATAACCCCTTTAAGAAATAGATTAAAGTTGAGTTGTAAAGTTGTGTTCCATTTAATAAAGCTTTTAACTATCTATATGATATTCTGACTATTTCTGATGAAATAGTCGCAGTGAGTAAAATTAAGCATAGTGACCTGTCACTTCAAATGAAGTGACCTGTTAAATCCTCTTGCTTTTAGGCAGTGTTAAGGGGAAACTGATTAAAGAAAATGTCTGAGTGTTAGTTCTGGATTTTAAAGGCGTATCAGATAAATTTTCTTCTTGAATAATCTTACATTAAACAGATTTTAATAGTAATACAATTTTAAAACTAATTTTTCTTCATATGAAAGAAGCAATTAGTACATCATTATGAAGCTTTCCCATTCCACTTGGTATATAAAATTGCGATACTAGAAGATAATTAAAAAAATACAGGGATGATATTTTGACTTGTTTCATGTTACAGGCTGCATATAAGGTGAACTTTACCTGTAGTTAACCTATTGAAGGCTAGAATTCTGTCATGTAAAGGATACTGTATTTTAGGACAGTTTTCAAGGAAGAGCTCAGTTGAGAAAGCAGTGAAAACATGCAATTTTGTGTAGCTACTTTAAACTCTTTATTGTGCGCACTGCAATATGCACAGTATAATGATGTAATTGAAAACAGACTCTACAGTGTGGTTCCTTTGAACATGAGATATTAAAAGGTATTCTATGTATTTTATTCTGTCAGTTTGAAAGATGTGCTATCAACTAAGTTTATCAATATCATCTCTCAAAATCCTATCAAGAAGATATTTGAGACTTTAAGAGATTATATAACGTGCGCAATTTAAGGTTGTAACCTGCGTAACTAAGGTTTTACAGCTAACAAGTAAATAAACCACTCAATTAAAATATCAGCTTATAACAGGGAATGTTAGATTTGTTTAATTTCTATATTAGTGAAATTTTGTGTTATAAATTGTTATGATTTTTATGATGCACAAATAATGTTGCCACAAGCTGGATTATGAAAGGGCAAAGTTGGTTGGTTTGTTTTTTTTAGTATAAGGTGAAAGAAGAGACAAAAGGAAGGTGTGCAACAGTGAGTTTAGTAGATTCTTTAAATCTTAATACAAGTAGCCTTTTCTGTTTCTTTTGTTCCTACGTTTCTGTGACAAAAGCTGATGTCATAACTTGTTGTTACATATTAATCACTGATAAAAGTATAACATGAGTGATTAAACAGAATGTGATGTTGCTTGTTTAAATTACTTAAGAGTATGAGCAATGGTCTCTGCATGTAGAGAAGTCCAAAGGCAAGAGTTGTAGTAGTAGAATATGGTAGTCCTGTCCTGCCTGCCCTTAGTGAATATATACATTCCCTGGTCCTTGTTTACCTCTCTGTAAAACTGTTTTTCATAATGGCTTACCCATAATACTTACCCCAGACAAAATACGTTTGAATGGACTTCCCAATGTCTGTCTTTTCAACTATGTAATTATTGTGTCATTAAGGTGTAGTCCAGTTGATAAAAGTAGTTTCTGTTTCCTGAACATTTACTAGATGCTATTAAACATTTACTTGAAGTACACTGTGACTGTACTAGATGCAATTTAGTGTTCACATAATTTTGCATGAATATGTTATATATGCACATTTTGAAGTGTGCTTCAGTATTTTTCTCATAAAGAGACAGCAAAATATTTCACATTTGATTCCTGTTTGCATTAAGGTTGGCGTTATGTCTTTCTAGAAGACATGTCCACAAATGAGTATTACCATGCCAACAAGATGAAAGGTGCTTTTGATTAAAATTAAAATCTCTGTCAGATACCCTCCTTGGGTATGACATGAAAGAAAGGAACACTGAGCACATTTGTAACTTAAATATACCATATTTTTGTTTTTGTTTCCTACAGGAACACAAACTCCAGACCTGCCATAGATCACCAGCTCCCAATTGGTAAAAAAATCCTAAATTCAATACAGTGCTGACAATATTTGCACCGTGGAATTTCAGTGGCTACTTGGAGTCACATTGTATTTCTAATACTGTAAATTTTCTCCAAGTTTAAACATATGGTTTTACACTCTGCCATACTGGATATAAAATATAACTCATAAATCTTAGGGAAGGGTACAAAATTGGTATTTGTATTAAAAGTACCTTAAAATTCACTTAAGTGTGATTCTATGATAGGAATACATCGATAGTGGAGTGCTGGGTTTGTGAATCACACCAAATGGGAGCCAACAGATCCACAGCACGTCTGGACTGTAGTTCAGGTATGTTTAAAGTTACAAATGTGCTGAATTCCTTCCACTTCACTTTGCTTAATTGGGACATTCGCCATCTAATATTTTGTTTCTCTTGGTGGCATTTTAAAAATGTTTTTGAAATGTCATAGAATTTTTCAAAATATCTAACCAGTATGTTTTAGAAACTGTTTATTTGCATGGTTAATTTTAGCAGTGATAGGGAGCCAATATACTTGTTCTAAATAGATGGTTTTTTCCTATGGCATGTATTGAATTGTTTGAATTTTTAACATTTTTTAAAAATATATGTGCGATATTGGTTGCTTTGGAAAATTGACAGTTCTTCAGGGAAAAACTGTGGTAATTCCACATTATAGCTCAACTATAACAGTAAAGTATTTTATCCTGAGAGAATGAGACTTTAAATTTCATATTTAACTGTAAAGGAAACTCTTTCTTTCCTTTTTGCAGAATGCAGTAGTTTCATTCAAAGAATTATGTGGCCTCTCCCCTGTAGCAAATCTTATGCAGTGCATTTTGGCAGTGTCTATGCACTTGGTTGGGCCTGATAATACACCCTTGGTAGTACTGAATCTCAGTGATCAGTATCCGACCATGGAGCTCCAAGGGATTGTTCCAGAGGTCTTGAAAAAGATTGTAACAGCATACGAAATGGTGAGTAGTTCTTTGTCTTATATGCTATTTGAAAGACTTTTTAAAAATATATCTAATATACTGTACCATGCCTGTTTTGAAAAGTGATTTTAACCTGTGACTTCCTATTTCATGCTTCATTACAAGTACTTGAAAGTTATTCCCACAGATGTACAGCAACTGATAGTGTTTTCATACAGAGTAAACCAGAGAGATTAATATACTGCATGCAAACACGTGTTTGTACACTTCAGAAAGCAAAGTGGTTATAATCAAGAGGATTTACCGTGAAGAGGATGTATTAATTTACCAGTTTTGCAGTAACTAAAAACCTATTGTGTATCTATAAAGATCTTACATTAATTTGCCAACTTTACATTTTCTACTTTGTGGACCTTGATTTATACTGGCTTTGACTCCACATGGAATAAAAAAATGTCAGGCACTGCTTTTAGGTATTGTAGTTTTATAAGCACCTCAAAGTGTAAAATGCTACACATGCATTTTTATTTTCCTCTTCTGTCTCTTACAGATCTCATTTGATAGGCATTTTTCCATATGTAAGCAAGCTGTAATGTTAACTTCAGCCCTTATAGTTCAGTAAATATGTAAATTGTGTCTTTAGAGACTAGAAATTAAACATGTTGCAAGAAGGGAGGAAGGAAGAACTAATTCACTGATAAATACTGATTTACATCAGCCTTGCATTAATTTGAAATGTGGAAAAAAGATTCAGATGAGTGTGATTTGAAATGTCCCTCTTACTTCCACTGAAGTAATCCGGCACAGAGTAATTGATTATTTATTTATTTATTTATTTAATGTTTTCTTTCATTTGATATATCATCTGATAATAAATAAATGTTTCTAGGATAATTTTACATTAATTTTGTGCACTAAAATGAGAAACCACACCTGTCAGGCCCAAGTCACTTGCCAGTTAAAGAACGAAAATAGAGGAAAAGAAACCAGTAGCCCAGTTTCATATACATCTTATAAACTGTTTTTAAAAGAAAAAGTAGCTTTAGAATTGTGCTACACCAAAGTCCAAAAAGCACTCATCAATGATTAGCAATCTAGGCAGAGTTTATGTAGTTCAATGATGCTGTAAATACAACAGATTTTGATTGGAATGGTAGCACAGTTACAAGGAGATAGTGGTTTATCCTCTTGGTGGTGGCTTAAAGGGTTATATCACTATAATTAGGGTGCAAACAAGCTCAATTGTTGGGATTGCACCTGTAACATATAAGTAAAGAAGTTCTATCTTCTTGACCAAAATGTCTCTACCTGCACTTAGTTCTTATGTGGTGATACTGATTGTTAGTTATTAAACTATTCCAGGTACTTAAAATCTTATTCTAAGTCTGGAATAAATTTTTTGTTTGAGTGTCACTTAGAGGTGACTTGTGACTCCAGAAGTCTTTACAATCTGAGTTTGGTTTGCCCTTTGTCTCTCACATTTCCCCCCACAACCCACTCCCCATCTGACAGGCTATACAAAATTTGAATATTTGTGTACTTCAGAAATCTATACTTTACTTTCATATGCAAGAGGATTAAAATATTTATTTAGTGGCAAAAGTGTTTCCATCCTCTCTTCCCTAAAACATAAAGACTCAATTTCAAACAAAGAGTATGATAGTGCTTCTAGCTCTAAATGATAATGAAGATAAGTAAATTCAAGATTATTTAAATAAAATAAAACTTGAATTAATGAGATGCATTTTAATTTGTGAAATTTGGGTCTTGCCAGTACTCAGTTCAGTTTGACAAAAGATTTTAAGCAATTAAAATCTGTCAGATATACGGTGAAATGAAGTCAGCCATGGGAGCCATATTCCCGTGCTCTTATTTCTGAAAGCACATTGTGAAACAGTGGGAGACATCTGTATCATGCTTTCCTCAAATTGAGGAGAAGAGTTGTGAAGCTATTTAGTTCATATATTGGTATTTGCTGTAGTGGCAGATGTTTAGAGTCTGATATTATCATAGATCACAGGGGGGTTTTATGGTTTTGGTGTAAATTCATATAATGAGCCCTCAAAATGACACATTTTACCTCAATTGTTTGTTTTGGCTTGGGGATATTTTTGTCATGATTAATTAGTACGTGGGTGTAAAATCCTGCTTAATAATGAGTATCATTATCCAGAATTGAGAAAGGATAGATGTACTGTTGAAGTAAGGATTACCTACTTCTCTTATTTTCTGCTGGTTTAGGCCTCCGGTTAGGTCAAAATTATGTAACTATGTACTTCCAGCGTGTCAAACCCTGTATGAAATAGTGTTGATAACAAAGCTGGTGTTAAATGTTTATTAAACAAACCTTGATTAGTACCATAAATACATAGACTGTCATTACCTTGTGTGCCCTCTCAATGTAATGGCATTCTCAAAGTGTGGATGTTTCAGGTTCATGATGTTTTCAGCTAATTCTTATTTTTAACTAATACTCTCGTTTTTATGAACTGATAATAAACATAGAAAGCAATATTCAGCCGAGATTTTTAGTTATTCAGAGTTTGTTTACATTGGGGGTGCTTAAAGGACTCATTGTTGGTCTGTAAAGTGAGAAAGGATGCAAGACCTTTACAGTGGGACAGTCAGTCTACACTGAAATAGTTACAAACGAGTGAAATACTGCAGATGCACATGGAAAGGAGAGAGTATCTTCAGTGTAGCACAGGTACATATATTTTTTAAAGAAACAATGAGGCAAATAATGAAAAGTTAGTATATCACTGGATACTTGGTGTTTTTACCTTTAAACAACACATAATGCTTTCTTAAATTGTCTACGTGCACTGCTGTATTAGTGGAGGAGCTGTAAGTGATCAAAGCTAGTACTATTCATGGGTTAAAACCTTTTACTTTTATGCATGTTACAGGAACTGGGGTGTCTTTTCAGGATAATGAAATCCAAATATAACAAGGAGTTTTTTAGAAAGGCAGAAATTTAAGCTGTGTATTCTTCTCCGTGCTCCTGAATATTTTTCACCCTACCATCTTTTCACTTTTTAACAATGTTTTATTTTTCCCTCTTGTTCATGAACTTCAGCTTCCTTTATGTGATACTTCAGCATGCACTCTGTTGGTGTCATCACACCCATCACTGATCAGTGCTGCAGACTGAAGCTTGGAGTTAAGGCAAGTGCCTCTTCCACACCATTGCATGTTTTTTTTAATATCTTATAATCTTTAAGATAAACAGTAAGTAAGCCTTAAGAAGTTATGCTATGGCAAGAGAAAACAAAATTATCTTGCCCTAAGTCTGCAGCATTATTCAGTGATGAGTATAATAGCACTGCAAAGATATGCTAGAGGAGCATACAAATGAAACCAGTCTGTCTCTCTCTCTCTGCCCTTAGTGGAGGATGAAGTGCCCCATCTGATGAAGATAAGATTTTCTGAACTTTGGAAGCAGGCATTTACTTCTAAGAGAAAAACTAACACAAAACAGGCAGATAACTATACCTATGTGCAAAAGATAATACTGCTACAATAATTAGGATTAAATTTTATTAAATCCTAATTAGATAATGCTGCTAGTTCAATTTTTTTTTCTTTCCAGTTTCTGGGGGTGGTGGTGTGGTTTTGGTGTTGTTTTGTTGTTTTTTTGTTTTTTTTTGTCTCCAGACTGCAGTATAGGAGGTCTGTATTTGATTTAAATGAAATCAACTAAGATGAATAGGTTTTGTATACACACCTTAGGGATGGACTTGAGAACAGGTCTGTGTTTATTGGTGATAGGGGTTGTGAGATAATGAAAATGGGAGGTATTAAAACAGAGTGAAGTTGTTAAGTTGGAAAACACCATATGATTGGTGATTAGTAGCTCTGTAGTAAGCTTAAATCCAGTTGCCTTATTGTTGCCTCATTTCACCTACTGACTCAATACAACAGACTGCATATGCAATCATGTAGAAGTTAACTTCATGTTATGGAGTTTGAAATTTTGGCAATGACATAAACTAAATATGATAGTCTATATTTGGAACTTGAATGTGTCTGTTCCATAGGGAAGTAGATAGTTTGACATTGCACCTTGTGGAGTTACGGACTGGACAGATACTGGTAGGGCTTATTAAAAGACTAGCTAAAAGGGGCTGAGTGTCAAGGTTTTGGTAAAATGTTAATAGTTTTCTCGTACTTCAGCTGCTTCACAAAAGTTCAGCTACTGCTCAAAATCTTGAATTTTTTTACCTTGATATTAATATAGATGAATCGGGTGGAGCACTTCTTTATCAGGTGTATTGGATTGAAGCTCATAATTCTGAAGGAAGCATTGCCTCTTTCCCAGGATCTGAGTCACTAGCAGATCTGTTTAGATTTATGCCTAGCTCATAAAATCTGTATTAGTTACCTTGTTGTTGATTTATGTCCTTGGTTATGGTTACTTTGCTAAAAGTTAAGAAGGATTACAGTTGTTGTGCTGTGGTTACAGATTTGTATCTGGAGAAAACAAGTAGCTCAAGACTTTTCTACTTCATCTCAGCCTACTAATGTGCCAGAGTTACTTGATTGAGAAGCCTTTATTCCACAAACTGCCCTTTAAGTTTGCAAACTTCTGGGGTAACCAAAAAAATACTGGATCTAGTGCTGGTAATTATCAGTTTATCTCCTAAATCTGAGTGAGTGAATAGGTTACTTCAACTCTATTTGATCTAAATACTTTAACTTTCTTTTGATCTAAGTAGTCAGTTTCTGACTCAATCAGAGGAGGCTGAGTTCAATGTGGTCACCAATCTCTTGTATTAGAACTCAATCTTTGGATCTCATTTGATTTTAAATTACATTATAGCATCTGACCACTGTCTACTTTGTGCACTTGAAGAAAATCCAGATTTTTTCCATCTGGTACTTTTTCTGAGGAATACTTGACTGGCATAGGCCACAATAGCTGTGTTCTGTTTTCCAGTTGATTCAGAATGTTCTTGAACATCAGAATGTTCTTCTTGAACCTGTGTCTTCTGCAGTCAAGCTCCATGGGTATTCCCTGTTACAGTTTAACTCTTAGCTTTATCTGGCTTATAAAGAAAATAATGTAGGCTTTGCATAGAAGATTGAAAAACTATTATTCCTTGCTTTTACACTTAGGAGCATAACTGCTCTTAGACACAGTCTTTAAAAAATCTGCATAAAAATAAATACCCTTGTTAGATAAGAGAAGTAGTCAAAAGAACAGACATCAGACACTCTAAAGATACCACACGGGGAGCTTGAAATAAATATGTACCACTTATCAAAAAAGACTTGAGGAGGACAAAAAGGAGGAGGTTCTCGTGAAAAAAAGAAGGCATCTTCCAAAAAGCTGAAGTCATGTGCAAATAGGGAAGACAAGATAGATATTTAACCCTGCCATGTTAAATAAGAAGTATAAGAAAACTGACATTGAAGAATTTCAAGAATAACCTGCACAGACTTAGAAATAACATAACTTCTTTTCTGAATATACCAGAAACAGGAAGCCTGTCAAAGAGTAAGATCACTAGTTCATCAACATATAAAAGAAAGCCCCAACTAAAGAGATAAAGCCACAACACTAAATTAGTTTTTGCATTTACCTGTGGAGATTAAATTTTCATATGAAATGCTTCTTTGTGAGGGACTCATTGGAGAATTCGTCTTTAACTGAAATTCTGGTAGAAGATATTACACAGGAAAGGCAAAATGACTGAGAAAATAATATACCAGAAAGAGGTGATATTCAGTCAAGAGGTCTGAAAGATCTCAAGAGTTATGTATCAAAAGTGCTAATCGTGTGTATCCTCTCACTTGCAACTGACTATCAAAATTGTTAGTGTGGTGCCAGTGTTTTAAGAGATTTCCAGGGAAGATGACAAAATTACAGATCAGACAGGCTGACATCTGTACTGTGAAAATGGATAGAAACTGTTTTGAAGAAGAAAATTAGAGGAAACATGGAGAAACATGTCATGTTGGGGAAGAGTCAATACAGCTTTTATAAAAGGCTCATTAATCCCTTGGAGTTCTTTGAAGTCAAGAAGCATGTAGACACAGATCAGTCTGGTTGGATTTTCCAAACCATTTGACAAAGTCCCTTTTCAAACGATCATATTGAAATGAAGATACCGTTAAATTTTTAGCCTTTTAAAATTCTTAGATCTTCTCTGATAGCTGAAGTGAATGTTGAATTTAACCTGATGTTCCAGCAGGAAAAGAACTGTTAAAGACAGTTGCTTGTGTTAATTTTTGCATGAGGGTACGTTTTTCCAGTAAGGAAATTAGAGATAGTAGGTATAGCTCCAACAACTTTGATCTAACTAAAGTAACTAAGTGCTCTTGAAGATGTATGAATTAATGATGCCTCCAGATTTGCAAAGATCATCAAGATGTGAGATGTGGCTGCTTAGACTTTCAACAACTTTCTCAGTCTTAGTGGTAGATTGTTATAATGTGTGTTAAAACAGTAAGTTTCAGAGTTGACAATATAAATGCAGCGTTTCAGTTGCGATTACACACACTGTCTCACTATTTCCATTACTGCCTCTGGCTTTCTACGGTATTCTTGCTTTCATTATCAAGTCTCTGCAGAGTAGAACTGTCTTTATTTAGGTAATAAATGGATACAGTTCAGTGGTGAAGAGATCTAAGGGAAAACATACATCATTCATTACAATTTAATATTGCAAATAGCCCAGGTAATGGTTTTTGCATGTTTAATAAATTATAATAATTGTAGATCTTGTTTTTTGAGATGAATTGAAACATTTACTGATTGTGTAGTTGTTTGTCTGTCACAAAAACTGATGGAAAAATAAGTATTGATGGAAAATATAGTGAATAGCTTGGGCAGTTTCTTCAGAAAGAATTTTGCTGCTTATTATCAGTTTTTATTTTCCTGTTTTATAACAGAACAGTCGTGAATGTTGTAATTATGCTTCCAAAAACAGAACTGCAGATGATAACTTCAGCTTATGCTGGGCTTTTCAGTCCACAAGGGCAGAAGCAAACGTCTAATTTTGGATTCTCAGACTCCAGTGCCAAATGTTGTAAAGTATGAGCTGTTTTGCATTGATTAAAAAGCTCTGATAATGACAACTTGATGCTTCTGTGAAGTCAAGATTTCTGCATTTTTTGTTCAGAGCATGAACAGGGAAGCTTTTTGTATCCTCTCGCTAATCCCATTATGTCTAATGGCTGACTCACAGTATTCATAAGAGCATAAAATAATACGGCTACTTAGGAAGAGGAGTTCATGTAGCTTACTGTCCTGTTTCTAATGTAGTCCAATGGAATGTTTATGGAAGAGCTTAAAAATAGGTCAGATGCATAGCAACTTCTCTTAAATGTATTCCATATTTCCAGTAGTGGTTCTCTTTTTCTTTCTCAATAAATTCCAATCTTCTGTTTGTCTTTCTGACTCACATCTCTGTGAAAACATTTGTGCTACTGACAGTTTTAGTTTCAGACATAACATTACTTACTAATTTTTTCACACAGATGATAGATTTTTCTTCTTATACAGATACAAGATATTTTTCTTTCATATATATGTGCTTCTTTATTGTCCACTTTTTGTATAGTTTTTCATTCTGTCAGCTTTAGCTTAAAAAATTAAAAAAATAATTTTGATACAACAACCAGAGTATCAGGAAAGCGAAGAGAAATTACTATTGGATTTAAGAGTTTATTGTCATTGGGTACATAGTTTAGAAGAGAACTGCTGATTATTATATTTACTCTGTCTTCAACCTAGTCTTTCTCATATACTTTACTCAAGAGGAATTAAGAAAGAATAGAATAACTTGTGGACTGTTTTTTCCTTTGAAAAGTTTTCTTGAACTGTGGGAAATCTAATTCATTTTGGGATACTGCAGAATTAAGAACAGATTATGTCATATTTTTTCTTGGGCCTACAAGAATTGGTTTTGGTAAGGGAATTTCATCCCTTATGCTCCTGTACTCTATTATGGCATAATCTCAGCGTGCTTCTTTCTGAAGACAAAAAACCCTTTTCCATGTATGTGTTTCCTAGAATGTAAAACATTTCAAAAAGAGGTGAGAGGGAAAAGGAAGGGTGAGAAAGTTAAGCCATGAGTCTATTCCTGTGTTTTTCCTACTTATGGAGATATACTGCCACTGTCAGTTAGGTACAGCATTACATTTATATCGTAATATGCCAGTGAGTTCAGGAAGCATAATGGAAATTTCATCTGCATTTTTCTTGTAAGAGGACAGTGGTTTAAAGTCTAATTATATCATAATATATGATATAATAGAAAGTCTAATTATATCATAATATATGTTAAGATTGAGGGAGGTGATCCTTCTGCCCTGTTCAACACTGGTGAGGTCACATCTGCAGTGCTGTGTCCAGTGCCAAGTTCCCCAGTACAGTGGAAACATGGACATGCACAGAAGAGTCAAACAAAGGGTCACTAAGGTGATGGAGCATCTCTTCTAGGCTGGAAGAGCTGGGACTGTTCAATCTGGAGAAGAGAAGGCTGAGGTGGATCTCATCAGTGTGTATAAATGCCTGAAGAGGGGTTGCTGAGAGGGCAGAGACAGGCTATTTTCAGTGATGCCCAGTGACAGGAGAAGAGGCATGAAGTTAAAAACAGCACGCTCTGTGAGAAAATCAGGAAACACGTTTTGACTGTAAGAGTGGCTGAGCATGGGAACAAGTTGCCCAGAGAGGTTGTGGAGATACTCAAGAGCCTTTTGGACATGGTCCTGAGCAGCTAGCCATGCTAGGTTGCCCTGCATGAGATGGGGGGTTTGGACCAGATGACCTCTTGAGGTCCCTTCTAACCTCAATGACTCTGTTTCTTTGCTAAATTTATTTCCTTGCTTAGTTGAAGAAATAATTTCTGATTTAGACAATATATATGCTAAAACCCTTACTGCTTTGAAGGAAATTTAGTTTGATGTGAAGAGTACTCAGTGTGTACAGAAGAAGCAGTCATTTCTTACCTTGGCGCTTTGGACTGTACTTGGATAGTAGAAAGATCAGTTGTTTATAGAGCAGCTTTTAACTTTTTGTGCAAATCTGTAGCTGATTTTTATCTATAATGAAGTTATTATTGATTGTTTTCTTGAGCCAGAAAGCTCAGTTCTTTTGACTGGTGATGTCAACTTAACTATTGTCAGCTAAATCCTTATTTGGATTATATGTCAACTGAAATCTTTATTTATGTCAACTTATTATATGTCAACTAAAATCCTTATTTACACAGAATCACTGAGGTTGGAAGGCACCTCTGGAGATCATCTAATTCAACCCCCTTGCTCAAAGAAGGATCTGATAGACCAGGTTGCCCAAGACCATGTTGAGTTGGCTGTTGAATATCACTGAGGATGGAGACTCCACAATCTCTGGGAAGCTTCTTCCAGTGTTTGACCACCCAGAATTTCTCCTGAGCCTTCTCTGCTCCAGGCTGAACAGTCCCAGCCCTCTCAACTTCTCCTCATATAAATGCTCCAGTTCTTTAACTCTTTTTGTGGCATTGTGCTGGACAGTAAGTCCATATCTTTATTGTACTGGAAAGCCACAGATTGGAATGAATGGTTCCAGATGTGGCCTCACAAGAGGGAGACTGGGAGAAGTCAGCATGGGTTTACAAAGGGGAATTCAGGCTTAGCTAACCGCTAGCATTCTTCAATGAGGTGGCTGCTTTGACGGAGGAGAGGAAAGCAGTGAATGTTTTTTACTTATTAGAAGTCCACTTCTCTTGTTTATGGTGGTCCTGGTTAAAAGTTGGATGTTTCAGAATGCTTTGTGTGCTGTCCACACTGTTGGAACAATTGGAATTATGAGATTTAATATGAGTTTACAATCTGATTTTACAGTAATTTCTTATTTGCTATAACACCATTCTTCTCCAGTGGAAAATAAAAGGTAGCACATGTAGTTTAAAACAACTCTTTATGCAGCTGCAGAGCAAGCTGACCACGGCAGTTGTCACTGAAAGGACTAAGAATAGTTCTTTGGCTTGTTCCAGTGCCACAACAAAGATGCCTTCTGGTGCATTGACACTGAATACTGGACTGCTTGGATACAGTTTATACATATATTCAATTGTATGTTGGATTGAACTGACCATATTTTGTTTGAGTTTCCAGTACTTATAATGGTTCTTCAGGTCAAAGTTTTTATATGCCGTCCCCATCAGAATTCCTTTCCTTGCTGTTATTACTTGGGGCAATAGTAGACAACTCTGTGCCACACATACTTTTGAAGTGGTGCAGGTACTATTAGCAGCTTATGTATTAGCAGTTTGGGATGCCCTATGTTTGATTTCCTTTTTTTTTGAGAAGTGCTATTTGCTGTTGGTACCGTTTGTATTATCCTGGACTTAATGAAATGTCTGGACAATGCAAATTACATTTTTCTTACTACTTTTAAGACCTCCATTTTGGCCTCTGAATACTAAACTGTTTTCAGAAATGTTGTAGTTTGTGGTTTCAGAAATCTAATATGCTGAGATTTGGGTGAAAGTAGAACATGAGCGCCATTTTAATGAAGATTTGGTTTATACCTACTGTAAGTATAGTTTCAGTTTTGCTCTTGGAATGTGGGCCTAACAGTATTGGCAACACATATTCACAGATTTCGAGACGTAAATGTGTGGTGTGCTTTACTTGCTAAAAATAACATTCATCCTTGATGTTGCAATTCTGTCAGTTGAAGGTATTTTCTCTCTCTGAGTTTCATCAGCCAGACGCAGTTTATCATTGACTGGTTTTTCCATTTTAAAATGCAGCTGATGTCTCTGTTGGTGTGCTATCAACTAGTTCCACATGTAGAAGAATGAATAAATCCTGGGAGTTTTGGAAGATTTCTTTCTCAAGCTCTCTAGTCTTTGTTAAATATAGTATTCAAAATATTTAGTGTTAAGTTCAGTCTACATATTTTCCCTGAGTTGAAGGCATGAACAGGATGGTTTATATTCTGCCAGAAGACTTGTCTTTCTAAGCCTAGAAGAAATTGATCTTCATTGTTCAATTTTAGCTCAAATTGAATGAATGGTCTCAAATATATGCATGTATACATATGTGTGAGCACTTACATACATGCATAGATCTACACAGTGTTAGTTCATAGCATTTGTCTCTTTTGTAAAACAGTAAAACAGACTTAAACTTTGAAACATAAAAAAATTATTCTAAGGGTAGTCTAGACATGTATCTATTTTTAATTTTCTGTAACTGTCTTAATGACAGAGTTCTATTTTGCTGTGAAGGGGGATATATTTTTTTCAGTATATGACTTTTTAATTTGGTTTTTGAAGACAGTGTCATGTAAGTGGTGAATGGTACTGGTAACAGTACAGTTACATCAGTCTGAAGCAAAAATTGTGATTTCTAACCATCATCTTTTTAAGACAGGAACAATATATACTAATACAGATCTCCAGTCCTCACTGAGAGCTCTGGACTAATCATTTAGTGTTTTATTTCTAAAACTTCTTAATAATAATTTATTTGTTTTTTACATCTTTCTTGACATTTGTCTTTTTGTTAGAACTTATGACAGTTTTTCTGATAACTAGGTAAAATGCTTGCATGATTTAACAAATAGAGTTTGAAGAATAGATCAAACTGTCAGCCTGGCCTCTGAAAAAATGTAATGACTTCAAGTCTCATAAAACAGACCATTCTGCATTTCCCATTTTCTATTGACCAGAAAAAAAAAAAAAGGATGTAGTCTGGTATGTAATGGGTACCAGGCAAGTTCTGTGATCATACCAAGACTGGGGTGTGGTGGTGGGGTGGGAATTGAAGGGAGAATTGAAGCAATTCCAGAAAGTGTTAAAAATTCTGTATTTCAGATATATTTTTGGATATTTTGAATCTTTACTTCCAGAAAAAAAGCAATGTTGGTTAGAAATGGGAATTAGTATTGCAAAAGACTTGCTAGAAAGTATAGCTTACTAAACTTCATATAATATCTGTTCTTTTCTTAGAACAGGCATGGGTAATTTGCAGTACATTTTTAATGGTCAGTTGGTAACTGCTTGTTCCCTATTACATTTGTTTGCATTTCTCTTTCTGGTTTTGTCACTGATAATATTCTTAAAGTTGGCTGTGTTTAGCAAATACCTGGTTATTGACTGGCTTGTTCAATATAGACTAGTGTAGTATATAACAGGTTCTACCTTGTCTTTCCCCTCAATTTCTACAACTCATTTGCCTTGAGAATTCCATGTCTTAGTCTGCTGCAGACATACTGTTTTGCACACTGAAGCTGCTGCTTACTCATCATTTTCTATTTCGCTTTTATATCAAGCATACACATACCTACCAGTATCATTTGGATTAGGCTAATTTTCTGTTTAAATATAGCCATTTATACTCAGTTGTTCCATATGCTGTGTCTTCCGAAAGTCTTTCAGTCTCTGTTAATATCTACAAGAGTGTTTTCGTGATGTCATAATTTTGGCCTGAACACCAGAAAGGATTCTTATGTTTAAACATTCCATAAGAATAATTTAACAAATAGCTGAATACATACTAAAAGGTGACTGCCTGGTGAAGAGCAATGTAAGAATAAAATTATAATGAACTAATACTATTACTTTATTAATCAAGCACGACTAGAAGGTGCATCTATTCATGCACACAGCATACTGTTCCATTATTTTCTTAGTGAAGGACATAAGAAAATTGGGGTGTTCCATAATATTGATCAAATGGTAGTGGCAGGCAGCCCCTGAATTGACTGCTAGCTCAGTCAATTTTGCTCTGCAGTGCTGCTAATCTTAAATACAGCTTTGTATGTATTTTAGAGACCTGAGATAAAGAAAGTAACTGTTACTGATCCTGGTAATATAAAAATGGATATTAGAATAATTTGTCACATAAATGGAGTGACATTTTTCTTCCAAAGTTGAAAAGCAGGCATTGCTTTTGATCTGAGAGTATTTAGCAACTTTCTGTACAGAAACTGTGAAATATGAAATGGGCATGTTACTATAAATCATTCTTCAATGTTAGCCTTGCTGTGATGAAGAGCACTAATACAGCGATTAGTTTAATTTCCTTTCATCTGCAGAAACTTTCTTGATTTGTCAATACAGAAAGTAAACAAAAAGCAGTAATGTAAACATTTTTATTCATTTTAGAATTCTCTTATTTCTGAAAATTGGGGCAGTGTCTCAGAGTAAGTTTTCTAATCAGCTGAAACTTGTTCTCCACTGCTTCTGAATTATCTGATGTACATGTAGAGTGTATTGTATGAAGGAAGCAGAGCAGATAGATGTGTTCTGTGTCTGGAATAGGACCTAACTAAGATTACTTAGAAGTTACATTATTATACATATGGGGTCAGGAAAAAACAGGAATGTTGCAATATTTCTTACAGTTCCTACAGAACAAATACTTGAACAGGCAGCATTATTGGTCTCTCTTTTTTATGAACTCCAGTCAAAAGGGTGCTCAGGTTACAGGACTCTAGTCCTTATTATTGTCTGACAAAAACCAAGAGCCATATATGCTCTGCATTTCATTTTTCAAGGGGATTTTCAATGCAGCAAAAAATTGCTTTACAGCTTCCTTTCAGCCAGTTAGCAAGATAATGTCGGTTACTGGCAGTATATTTGTGATTGACATCAGCTGTGGTTTAGTTCTCTTGATTTAAGTTCGTTGCAGAAGCAGATGTGCTACATGACATACACATTGAAACAGGTAAAATCCTTGCCTTTCAAGCAAATTTATAGTGACCTTATTTCAATTTCTGAATACTGTTTTAAAGACTGAATGGTAATGAAACACGGTGAAATAGGGCCTTCTCCTTGACCAATCAGAAATAATCAGTTGCAGTGCCCCCTATGTGGATAAAATATAGTATTCTCTTATTTAAGTTGTCTTCAATTTGTTACGCTTAAATAGTAATCAGCATAATTCTATTTATAGGTAGTTTTTGCTTGAGTGAACATTGATATTTATATTAAAAGAACAATCCAGTTAAAAATGGGTAAGATAAAGTTTTTCACTTGCAGCTTAGCAACCTGATCAAATTATTCTTACTTCATTTATTATAATTTACATTTATTTTTAAAAAAAAACAAACTCCATCAACTGACAAACTATAAATCAGACTAAATAGATACTTTGAATTTAAATGCAGATTAATCAGGATGTGAAGATGAAATTAAATTATCCAGTATGATGACCTCCACATACTCCAAAGTTGCTTATTTACATGCTGTTTATATAAACCAAAAATTTCAGGGTTTGCATCATTTTCTTTATTGGTTTAAACTGAAATAATAGAAACAGAACTAGAATTATTTTTAAATGCTTTGTCATTTGTTAAAACCAGATTTTTGTGTAGCCGACAATTATAGAAGTCTGTAGAGTAGTTCATCTGTGCAGGTGTTTTTCCTCCTCACTTGCTTGCACACTTGTCATGATCAAAAATCTGAGGCTTACTTGCCTGCTTCTCAAAATTGATTTATGCCTCGCTTAGAGGAGTGTTCAGACAAACAGCCTCAATGACATTCAGCTGGAGGAGGGTCCTTCCAATATGTGTGAGGAAGGACTGCCGTAATAGTCACGCCCCTTACAGCAATTTTTCTCTGAGGGAAGAGTGTTAGAGAACTTTGGTTTTCTTTTTTTCCCTATAACATGGAATGTTCCTGCTCATAACAGCAAATTGTGGTCTCCTAAGAAAAGTAAGTTCCACATGAACACCCACATGAGTAACATGTCAAATTTTAGTCGTTGTTTTAGTGGTGAGAAAATTGTCTGCTTGAGTAGATACCAGGGGTGTCAGTGGGTAAGGTGCAGGAAAGTTGTTACTTTTCAATATATACCCTAGGGCTGAAAAGTCTGCACAGTTCCATCCTAATTACTGTGCCTTCAGCTGAGCTTCCCTGATAGGATTTTTGTTTAGAAAGATCAAGTAAAGGAATAATTTATTTTTCTTATCCTCCAGTACCAGCCTCAGATGATTTGTTTTCCTCCATAGAGTGTTGTCTCATACATATGTACAGGTCAAGCCACAAAAAGGGAAAATGTGGAAAATCTGGAAAAGCAGTGGAATGTTCCCTAGGAAAAAGCAAACAGTGGGTGGTGAGTGGTCATCGTCCTGAATGTTGGAGTGAAGAAGAGGAAACTTGTATCCGAGTTATCTCACCCAAGCCACCAAAAGTGAATTACCTGGTTGTATCATTTCCACTTGCTTTGACAGACAATGAATTATGGGGTAAATGTTTTACTTCAGTGTTCACAGATCCCAGCCCAAAATCATCATATGTTTTATGTCTTCATGCTACATTTAGGACGCTTCTCTACCTTGTCATGACCACGAAAATGAGTGTATTCATTATGTTAATGGTAAATATATTATTGATTTGAGTTTAATTTTAAGCATCTTTTACAGATTAAAAATTTTCAGTAAAAATTTAATTTTACTGATATTCCTGTGTATTTTAATTTATTTTCTCTGCAGATGATTCACACCATCAGAACTCTAGTTGAAAATACAGATAGCTTATATGAGAGGATAGTACAGTGTCAGAAAGCGGGTAAGTACAAGCTGCTTTTTAAAAATATTCAGAACTTACTGCATTTTTCTTTATTTCCCAAAACTTTTGAGTTTATTTATTCAACTGTAGCAAAAAAAAACCCAAACCCACCAAAACTCAACAATCAAACAACAAAAAACCACACAAAAAAAGAGATTGTTGTAATTTAGGCATATACAGTAAGAGTGAAAAGGACATTTCAAACCATAGAAATCAAGGATCCATAGAATTACAGCTTGACTTTGGAAATCACGAGCATTTCATATATGGACAGTAGCTTGTCAGTATAGTCATTTCCACAAATGCAAATGTAGGATTACAGGAAAGAGAGCGATCTATCTAATGGGAGTTATTTATCTAAAATACTATGGTAGTTTTGGCTGAGATAGAGTTAATTTTGTACCTAGTACCTGGTATGGGGCTTAGTTTTGGATTTGTGCTTAAAACAGGGCTGATATTATTGAGATGTTTTTGTTATTGCTGAGCAGTGCTTACAAAGAATGAATTCCTTGTTTTGCTTTGCTTGCGTGTGTAGCTCTTGCTTTACCAGTTAAACTGTTTTTATCTCAAGTCATGAGTTTTCTCACTTTGACTCTTCCAATTCTCTCCCCCATCCTACCCAGTGGGAGTAAGCAAGTGTGTGGCACTTAGTTGCTGACTGAGGTTAAACCGCAACAATACCAAACACAAACTATGTGATGCTGTCATAAAACTGTTGTCTGGTAGACTTGTGTGCTTCTTAAATCATCTCCCGTTTATGTGGTGATGGTGTGCCATATTCTTTTAGCGTCACCAGTATCACAAGCAGTTTAGGTCCTTGGTTAGAGGTAAGGCAAAAGGTAATTGCCCATTTTTCGTATTTTAGAATTGCTGCTCTTCAGAAAAGATTGCTTTCTCCTAGCTTGTATGGATTCCAGTAAACTTCCGTATATCTGATTTTCTTGCGTCTTACCACATTATTTTACATGAAGGACAGCTGGGTCCAAGAATCCTTTGTTTATGAATGCTAAAGACGTAAAGCCCATGCTAAATAGTGGAGATTTTGATCTCATTTAAATGAGAACCCTCTAGCATGGTACATAAGCCTAAGTATGGATTATGTAATAGATCCTGCTATTTAGGGCAGCTTTAGCCCTGCAGGGTCAAGGCATTTTTTAAGATGAATGAGCTGAACTGGATTACCTTTTAATATCAATGGTTTTTGAAGATTGTCTTATGACTGATTGATCTCATGATTTCAGTAGATGCTGCTCTATTTAATTACAAATAAAAGATTATACATTTTCCTGTGTAGTTTCTTGATAAGGAAAAAGCAAAATCATGCCCTTGTTTGGGCTTTTTCGTTCTATGGCTCAAAGAGTCAAAAAGTTGCTAAAATAAGAAGAAATACACAAGCTGCCAATAAGCAGTAAATTTTTGTTGTCATGGATAGGCTTATATGAGAGTTTGTTGACTAGGCGAAGTAGACTCACTATTAAACTGTTTTCTGTCATTAAGTTTAATAATAAGACTTCTTGCCTTATAAAATTCAGAACTAATTTTAAAATAATTGCACTATTGTTTTTTAGTTAGGTTGATGGCCTGTTGAATGAGCAAAAATACAGTTATTGAGATGGTTATTTTCAGAATTAATTCAGAATTAATGTTCTCTTAAGAACATTAACTGTAAACATTTCTCCTTATTTTGATTCTTTAAACCATATAAAAAAATTACCTATTTTCTTCATATCAGCACATTAATTTCAGCTCAGCACATTAAGTTCTTAATTAGTTATTGAAAGCATTTTAGATACATAAATAATGAAAAAATAAAAAAATAATAGCATAATAGTGGTTTGGTTCCCACTGTACTTTTCTTCTTCACAGAACTAAGAAAAAAATTCACATAACTTCAAGATGACTGCAGTGCCATTTATTTTGTTGTTATTAAGCCAGTTAAAGATCCTGTAAGAAAATATAACCTAGGTGCTAAAGGGAGTTTGAAGATAATCCAGTTCATTCCCTTAATCTCTTAAAAGCAGAAAATGCTCCTGTATCTTTGCTAGAGTAAAGAATTTGAATGTCTAGGTCACCTTACCCCATTCATAGCCTCCTTTGTACCCAACTCACATCAATCTTCAACTCCTCTTTTGAATCTTCCATTGCAGTCTTTTACTTTATAATTCAAATGCTGCCTGTGCTCATCACTGGTTAAAAGAGAAACACAGCTTAGGAATCAATTTTCATGTTTAGCAGTGGAAGCTTGAAAGGACGTGATATTCCAAATACTCATTAAATGATGGGAGGCAAATAATGAGCAAACACAGTTTGCTGGTGGCAATTATTGAATGTAATCAAATGTAGATATGACTGTGAAACAGTACAGGAAGATCTTTGAGCAACCTGGTCTACTGAAAGGTGTTCCTGCCCATGGCAGAGGGTTTGGGTCTAGATGATCCTTCCAACCCCAAACCATTCTATGATTCTATAATCTTGTGAAATATAACATCGGTAAGGGTAAATTAATGAGTTAGGGGAAAAGGTTGCCTTGACAATACTTGCAGGGAATGGTCTCTTGAGTTTTCTGTTTTAATTCAGAAAATGAAGTTATTGTATCCAGTTCTAGCAATGTCAATTTCTGGCTAAAGTGATGCATAAATATGCATTTCAGCATATGTGGGCTGGTAATTCAAATTCATTAAAAACATACATATTTTTTTCCATGTGGTTTTAGAGGCATAACCATCCCTAGTCATCTGTGCTGCCAGAACTCTTGTTCAGATTCTTATTTTCTGGGATCTTGGCTACACTATCCTTTTTCTACATTTGACCATTACAGTTTTGCTTTATGCACGTCATTTTCCTGGCTGTTGTTTTGATGATGTCTGTCCCTAGATGAATTTTGATATTTTTTTCTCATTGTGCGTCAGGACTGAGCTGCTTTTGCTTCTCTTGTGTTTGCTCATTTGGTAGCAAGAGTTTCCACTGCCTGATAGATTGTCAGCCATCGTCATGCTTTCTATCATGTTGTCCCACGGGCTCACTGTAAACATCCACCAGGTTACTTCCTTTGAATTTGTTTTTAAAATTATCCCACAAATATAGCTAGATTGACACATGTCCTCCTACCACCTTAACCAAAATAGTTTTCATTGCTGCCGTGTACTCCCTACTCTTTCTTTATCCATCTGTTCCCTTTCTTCCTCATACTTTGATTCTGAGTTGTTGGAGCAGGGACTGTCTTATTTATCCCATCTGTACAGTGACTGACTTTAATGATGCAAGTAGTGAAAGACCTAAAATGAGTACATTTTCTAATATGCACTCAAAGCAGTCCTTCAGCAGTGTCAGAAACAGGATACAGTTTCAAGAAGGGAAATATTTAGCCATTCTGGATGCTGTTGAAGATAAACACAGTACACATTATTTGTTGGGAAAAGTTGCATCTGGGCTGCATGCAGAAAAATATTAGGATGATGGCCATACCAAAATACTGCAAATACTTCTGGTAGTTGAAAATTAAAGGAATAAAATCAATTTTGTTCAAGTAGCTGTAACTCTTATTTCCCCACCATTACTGCTTAAGCTTTGCAGCAAAATGACACTTATGGAGCTCTTGAGCTGTTTCTTTTACTATTTGTTCCTGTTACTTGCTTTCTAAATTAGGTTTTGACTCAGGGTCCATGACTAGGCAATGACTAGGTTCCCAATATTTCGGCAGTTATACCTGGCTTGAAAGAGAATTTGCAGTGTTTATAGTCTGAGTACTGTGGAGTTTACACAAATTCAGCAGAACTAATTAATCCACATCTTGCCTCTCATCAGCAAGTCTTGGCTTTTGATTAGAAGCCACTGCATTTAAACTATCATTTCATTAATAGGGAGTGAAGGAATGCTGCTTTATCCGTTATCGTTGGACTTCATGACTGAGAATATTTAATTTGTTTGACTGCATCAGTAGGATGTGCTGATCGTCAAGTTACGTCTTAGAATTGGATACATTACTGTATTTTTCATGAGGTTCACTGTCAAAAGTAAGACATCTACAATATTTACCACCGTCATGTAAACTCCAGCATCACCTGCTATAACTAAAATGGCACTTTGAGGCCCCTCTCAGCCAACCTGCATGCTTCTGAAATACCTGCTCTTCCTCGTTTTCTCCATGTCTCCATTTTTTCTAAGCCAGTTATCAAATTGTCTTAGCTCCTTTTTCCATATTTGTCACAACATCATTTTCAATGTTTATTAGCACAATAGGCTTTCTGTGATAGCTAAGGAAATAAAGAGCATGTTCAAGGCAGTCCTTCATTTATGTCTCTTAACTTTCCTTCTGTGTTCAGTCATCATTTTTTTCTTTCCTTTTTGCTCTGTCTGCTCCATTTTTTCAGTATTTTTTCTTTCTTTTTGTCTTTCGTCCTCAAACAACTCCACTAAGCCCCTTCAGGTACAGCTCCACAGCAGCTTAGAAAAGGGTGCCAAATTTCTCAGGTGCGGAAGGTAGTAGTAGAGAAAGAAGTTAGATTCCTGTGGAAGTGAAAGAGATTCATTACTATTGTCAGTGAAACAACATGGGCTCAGCCAGATCTGAACACTGGAGAAATTATAATGTGCCATAAATCAATGTCTTGATTAAGTCTGCTTTCTAACATGAAATAAAATCAGAAACGTTTCCATAAAATTTCACTGGTCTCTCTTGAGGATCAAGGGTGATAAATAAAAGATGGAAACAGCAGTCTGTGGGAAAAAATCCTCTCCCTTGTACCTCTGTGTTTATGCCCGTTATTGACAGTCTTAGTTCATTCTAATAAATGTGGTGGCTTAACTTCACCCACATTTAGAAATACAATCTGTCTTCACAGAAAAATGTCCTTGTGGAATAAAATTTTCTGTACATTGGGGGTGGAATACTATGTGTCAGTTTTCCAGAACAACTGTTTTAATATGTGAAGATCTGGTTTTATGTGTTGCTGTTTTGGAAGTACAGAATGTTAGTGTGGGTTTTATGTGTTTTGTCAGTTGATGCTATTTTTGTTTACTTTGTTTTTGAGAGGGTTAATATTATATAGAATTGAAAGTGTTTGAGGAAGATGGAGCTGGTTACTTAACTCTTGGAAGTAACAAAGTTGTAATTAAATAGAGGCCAGATATTACAGGTGTCCTCTTTTTATCTTCATACCAGAATAAGCTTGGTGCTACAACGACTTTGAATCTCTTCTGAAAATGGTTCATAAAGAAGTTGGTGAACATCTTATGTCCTAAGTCGTTCTCCAGCATTAAAGAAAGTGTCTTATATTGAAAACTGAATTATTGTGATTGAATATGACTGGATGAGTCTGGATTGAAAGACTAAATACTAATTTTGTCCTTGCAGAGAGGATGGTGTTCAGCAGGCTGTGATGCCATTGTCGATTGGGATGTTGGGATAAGAAGTTTATCTCAAATATACAATTTGTCTTTGCCCCTTATAAAGAATAACAGGGTATCAGGCACCAAAACATTTTTTAACCACCTAAGCAGGGGCAGTACATAGATGTCTGTGTCTGGGGAACATTTCCACTTACTACAGAGAGAGTACACATTGCCTAAGAAGTTGAAATAATTAAAAAATACCAAACAACTAATTAAGTTAATGTATTCTTTTGTCAAGTATTATTCTAAATATGTTGAATGCAAATAGTTCGTACCTTGAGCTTCTTGAAGCTGAAGAACAACACACTTAAAATCCACAAAGAAATTATGATTCTCTAGTTATGACATAGCATATTTTGAGTGACTTTGGTGGAAAGTAGGTGCTTGGAAGTATTTCAAGATCTAATCCTTGTTACTGTTAAGATTCAGTTTTTGCAGTTAGTAGTGATTCTTAGATAATACAGAGGTACTCTAAACATTAATTTATTAAGATTCACTCTAATTCTTTGTATGAAGAGTGTTCTGTAAGCAAAATGTGGGAGAATTTCTAAATACACTGAGTTCAGTTGCTTCTCTAACATGATTTATTTGATTTATTGGTCATGTGATCTAGTAGCCAGACTTCTTTCTCAATCACTTTTTCTGATAAACTTTGTTTTAAAAGTAAGTTGTTTATGAGGCTGAAATACCTGAGTGTTTAAGGAATATAATCTGAACGAAAAATATTAGAAAAATATATTTAAAAATTAAGCCTTAGCTTTCAAAGATGGGGCCAAGAGTAGCAGTTGTCTAAACAAATTACATATTTATATATGTTTAAGTACTTCATATATAAATATTAATATTTATATGTGGAAAATAATACAGTTTAAATTCTTTTCTAGAACTTTCTTTTCCTATATTACCATTTAACTTACACAGTGTAGAAAGAAATATTTTAATGTGTGAAGCACTTGGATGTTTTTTCTTGTAAAGAACAATCTGTGTATGTACATTATTCACAGAATCTTTATAAGTATTTGAGGTGAGTCTACATAGTAATTGACCTGCAAGATGGGGTAACCTTATCAAGAGCTGTATGGTATTTTCCTTTCATTTAAAAATATTTAATATTTATTTAATTTTTATTACTTTTCAAAAGAGTAATAAATATTTAATTTGCTTTTAAATTAAGGTGCTCTACCAAGAGTGAAATAAAATATATTTGTCTTGACTGCAGTTCAGTGCTTCATACTTGGAGTATTACCAGTGTGTATCTCATATAGATATAGTCAAATTTTGTTTGCTACTCATTTCATATTAGGCCTACTCAGTAAATACATTTGTTGCCAAAGTTTTACTGTTGTGCTATTTCATTGATAAAGTTCTTTATTAAGAGAAAAATCCTATACCAGGAGGAGCCCACCTGCTGCGTAGTCATGTCTCAGCTAGGTTGTAAATCATGCTCTTGGCAAGAAAGCTTTCATCAAAGAAAATAAATGAGCATGTCAAGTAGAGATTTGGCTTTAAAAATAGTCTAACAAGTGTTGTGCTGGCTGTTTTGCTAAGAAAAATTAGTTTTCCTTGAAAAACTAGTATCTCTATTCTCAGTTAAAGAAAAGGCGTGAATTTTTTTCTTATAAACTGAGATTGTATGCCAGAGTTTTGTGATAATAACTCTTGCAAAAGCAAACAAATCTCAGAGTTCCAACAGCCTGAACTCCTACAGTACACACATGCACTTCAATTTTCCATGTTTCAGTTTCTTTTCACATCTTGATTTTAATAAACGTGCAATTATCATCAGAGCGTTCCAACAAAGATACATATATTATATATGTATATATAATAAGAAAAAAGCAAAACCATAAATACATGCAGCTCAGTGCCTTAAGGCCACTTTCCTTTTTAATATATCTTTCTTAATTACTTTAAAAATAGCAGAATCACTTATGTTGCTGTATATGTCACATTTTAATCAATATCTTAAGTGTAGGGCTTCGGAGCTATAGTGAAATCCCAGTAATGGGAGGAGTTGCTAACCAGCTTTCAACAGGTGTCATTTCTAGTTAGTAATTAAGGATAGTGAATTTCCTATGAAGTAATTTCATTTTAAGGAAATCAAAAAGCTGTTTTTTCAAGCTAAATACAGTTGAAGATGAGTAACTTTTAGTAGTATCTACAGTGTTGGTTTCGAGATACATCACCAAGTAATACTTTTTTTTATGAAGATACAGTATTGGCACTACAACAATAGGCAGGGCAGGAACAGAAATGCATCTTCTTTATTCCAGCATTTCAAGCATTGGCAAAACAATAACACATATATTATAGGCTTATATGCATGCTGTAAGTTATGAAAGATTTTGTATCTGCTGAACGTATTTGTGGCAAATAAGATATTAAGAATCCGGGACATTAAACAAAGCTGAAGTTATAATCTGGAAGTTATTTTGACAAGTGATTGCTCAGAATTGTTGTCAGCCTGTCAAGACTGTGGTATTGGCTTGTATGTTTTATTTAGGAAATAAATTTTTGTTATTAAAGTATGTCATAGCAATAAGACACCTTACTTTCTATACTGTCATGTAGTCCTTGTTTAGTTTATAGACATAAATGTTCTATCAGAATATGTTAAGCATAAATTAATGCAGGTATGAGATCTGCAATGTAATACTATTTAGAGATGTCATCATGCAGCTGTCTCAGGATATGCAGGACTGGAAAGTCCTGAAGTCTACTTCCCAGTACAGTTTTTGGAAATTGATCATGTCAAGGTGTATCTTAAAATGAATATGAGTTTTTCATTTGAGTAATTTTTTCCTTTTATAGGCTGCTTACAGAACCACATCTTATAATGGTTATAAATTATACATATATTCCAATTTTGCTGAGGGACATTCATCCTAATATTTTTCTTTAGCTGAAACAATCCTTTCATGTCCAAGGTCTTACCTGACTGATGCGTATCTAGAGAGCAATTGCTCCTCTTCTGGTTTTCTTTTTGCTAGACTAGCCAAGCAAATTTTTATTAGTCTCCTCACATGATATAGGGTTGCTAAGCATTGAACAGCTTTATGGTACTTCTCTTTTCCTCATGCTGTTTGAAGTTATTGAAAATGGGAGAAAAGAATAGTTTGTAAAATTTCAGAAGAGCATCTTGAATGCTAAGGTATTCCCGGGGGGATGAAGAAGTGTTAAAGCCACCTAATGCATTCCAGGATTGGGGGAGAGGGAGAAGCTGAGACAATCATGAAATTCAGACTAACCAGCATTCACTGGGAACCAGAAAGAGATTCAGCACTAAAAGGGAAAATAATATTTGGAAATACTGGAGGATTGCTTATGAGTATGCTTTATAAGTGTACTGCAAGGGAGAAAGATATGCTGTGAAATATCTGGTTATGGTTAGGAAAATTTGTTGGCAGTATTTTTTTCAGTTTAAAACCCTACTGTTGAATCATGCTGTAGCTGTTTTGTTACCTATATTACAGTGTATTTACATGACTTAATAATCAGGGTGAACGTGTCACTGAAGAGCTGGTCTTTTTAATGTGGAAGACTTGAATCAGTCTTTATTTTGCAAATTGTATGGCTTCCATTCTACCTTGACTTTACTTATGGTGGAGTAGTGGTGACCAGACTTCTGAATGCAGCTTATGCCAACTTAGTGCCCCCAACTCGGAAGGCAATCAAATGATGATGTTTGAAACCTCATCACACTGTCACAAGCAGTGGAGTTACCACAGTCAAACCAATTCAAGAAGGCTCACTTCAATTCCAGAAAAAGTGGTGGAATAAATTCTCTTGGAAACCATTTCCTAACACATGCAGAACAGGAAGATGGTTGGGAAGAGTCAGCATGGATTTACAAAGGGCAAATGAGACCTAACCAGCTTGACAGCATTCTATAATGATGTGACTGGCTTGATGGAAAAGGGAAGAGCAGTGGATGATTTTTATTTTGACTTCACTGAAGCTTTCAACACTGTCTCTTGTAAAATTCTCTTGGATGAACTATATGTAGAGGCTATAAACTAGCTGGGCAGCCAGGCTCAAAGCATGGTGATCAGGAGCATGAAGTCCATCTGAAGGGCAGTCACTTCAGAGATGTGCCTCCAGGGTTGATACTAGAGCTGCTACTGTTTAAATATCTTCATTTATTACCTGGATGATGGAGCCAAATGCATCCTCAACAAGGTGACAGAAGATACCAAAGTCTGTGGAGGGTCGATACAACAGCTGGTTGTGCTGCTACTCTGAGGGACTTTGCTTATGTGGGTAATAGGAACTCCATAAAAAGGATTCAGTAAAGAGAAGTGCCAAGTACTGCACCTGGAGAGGAATGACCCTGTGCATGCACCAGTACAAGCTGGAGGCTGGCTGGAAAGTAGCTTCGGAGAAGAGAATCTGGGTGCTCTGATGGATAAGAAGTCAAATATACCTAAGGAAGTGCATGACCAGAAGACTGAAGAAGGTGATCCTTCCCCTCTAGTCAGCACTGGTGAGGTTACCTCTGCAGTGCTGCATACAGATCTGCACTTCCCTGTACATGAGAGACAAGACATATTGGTGAGAGTCCAGCAAGGGCCACAAAGATGGTTCCTGTGAGAAGAGGCTGAGAGGGCTGGAACTATTCACCCTGGAGCAGAAAAGGCTCAGTGAGGGCCTGATGTGGTCAAACTCTGGAAGAGGTCACACAGAGAGGTTGTGGAGTCTCCATCCTTAATAATATTCAACAGCCAACTCAACACAGTCCTGGGCAACCTGTTCTATCTGGTCCTGCTTTTGATCAAGGGTGTTGGACTAAACAATGTCCAGAGGTGCTTTCCTACCTCAGTGATTCTTTGTAAATAAGGATTTTAGTAAAGTTGACTGATCAAAAGAGCTGTTTAGAATTGAGCTTTCTGGCTCAAGATAACAATCAATAATAACTTAATTATACATAAATAGTTTGTGCAATGGGCAAAAATTAAAACACAGGAAATACCATCTAAACAGAACACCCATAATCTTCATGATCACTTAGAAAGTTGTGAATGATATCCTTAACATCTGCCACTGTAAATGAGAAACATGAGTAATTTGTGCTTTTTGATTAAGCAGATGGTATGTACAGAAATGTATTGGGTGATACATCAGGTTAGTAGTATGCCTGTTATCGTTCGAGAGCTCTCAGGCAGTTTGAAATTACTAATGGACTAATAATTCTAGAAGTAATGAGGGCTAGTGATTTGTTTACTATGTCTTAGTGAGAGTAAGAGCTGAATTTTTACTTGCAAAGAGACAGAAAATTCTGTGTACTTATGAAAAAAAGTCATTTAGCTTTCAGTTTTCTTTGCCAGCATATCTTAAAGCATGTTTTCATGAGTTTATATGGACATGTAGTTTATTTTATTAATTTAGCTGTAAATGATAAAGTCTTTCCTTTTTTTTTTTTGTTTTCTGTTATCTTCTAAAAAGCAACTTAATTTTGGAACTTAAAACTTGTGTTTTTACTTTGCCATAGTTAATGCATGAGATAATTCCAAGGCAAAATGTGAGAAAACCAAGCAGTAACAAGTAAGGGAAATACCAAAACAGACATAGTAAAAAATTAAATGCTATGCTGCTTTCATACTCTAAAATTTAGTTGTCCATATATTGTGTAGCAAAAATAATTCATTCCTTCCAAAAGATGGAAGAACTGAGACTAAGAGGTGACATAATTAATTTCAGTTTATCAGGCAAGAGCTAATAATAAAAATGGAAATAAAATTCAAATCTACTTGTCCCTGCTTGTATGTTTGGGCTTAGAGTAGGACAGGTTTAGCGTAGCATGATGATGAGGAATTGGCCAGTCTGTAAGAGATGTTGAGGGTAGGGAGGTGATTAGTACTATTTAAGCAGGAGACACCTGTTTGCTGAGGGTTTACGTATGTGTGCCCTGATAGGATGATCTGACTTTGTTTCGTTTTCTGAAGAAGTGTGATGAGATGTTCCTGCTAACTGCCAAGTATACTTAGCTGAAGTGGAATGGCTTTGGCAGAACAGAAATGTATCATAGCATGAGTGTAAAGAAGGGAGAGCATCACCACAGAAGGTAGTTGGTGAACAAAAGGAGCTCTTCTGCCTGTGACAGAATATGTGGTCACTTTGTGTCCATGTCCATGATACCAGGGATTTCATATACATTAAAATAATCTGAGATCTACAAAGCACCAGTTTCACACTGATCATGAAGCCCCTCAGCACTATTCTTAATATCTCTCTGAGTGGCTTTAGTTCAAGGTTATTATTGATCACTAGTGTCCATTGACTTAAAAAGCAAAAATTATAAAGGTGGAAATGAGGTACAGAAGTCCAGACGTTTACCAGTTTGTCTTAGACTTCGTGGTACAAATCAGACGATTTGTACTGTCGTGATGGCTCTAGAAATGTAATGTTGTAAATACGGATCCGTATGTAATCTTTCCATGGTCATATTGGGAGGGGTTTTTTTATTGTTGATGTGAAAAGGAAATGGATACTTGGAAACAGTGATGGATTAATGAACTTTAGAAATGTTTAGAATGTTTAGAAATCTGTTTTGGGGAAATATAATAGGAACATTATTTGAGACTTTAAAGGCAGAGTCAGAGCTATAGAGAAGTGACTGAAATAAAAATGATACAGTAGTTTAATTTGGGGAAAATATTTGCCATTTATTTTCCTTGTACCAAAAGTCAAAATAGTAAGAAAACATAAAAAGAACAATCTTGCCTTTCAGATGAATCTATGAATATTTTTAAAATGTGTGTGTATATATATATATATGTATGTGAGAGTAAGGTAAGGGAATGTACAATGAAAACATTCAGTCATATCTCTTAATGAAATATGAGTGTGGGTTAGAGAGATTATAAAGAAGAGGTAATTATAATGTCCATAAATCTCAGTCTTCTCATGGATTGAAGCACATTTTGAAGCACATGGGCAAGTAGATCTCAACCAACATAGTTAAAATTACAATTTTTACTTTAACTATAACTTGGGTTTACTTTCATAATTGTAAGTCAGAACCACTTGCCAGCTTTTGACCTCGAAATACCCTTTATGTTACTACAGATAGAGAGATCCTGAGAGCACAATTAAAAGTATGACTGTCATAAGAGGGTTGATGTAGTCCATGTTGGGTTACTGTGTATACCCGTGGAAGAACGTTTTACTTCCCCTGTATGAAGGAAACTGTTTAAAGTTTATATGACTTGTAACTGCAGCATGAAATTATTTTTCTTCTATCTATGCAGTGTGCTGGGTAAAATCTAAAGCTTTGGTTAGTCTGCTCAATGTTTAGATCAAGCTAATCTGAATTTTGCCAAAAATTTTTGATTTGGAACTTGTTGGGTACAAATTTTCTGAACACAGTAGTTTACACGGTGTCGTAAAATGTCCTTGGCAATTCACTTGGCATTCCTCCTTCGCAGTTATTTCTTTTCTCCTCAGGTATAACGTGAGGTGGTTATTTTCTGGGCTGGCCTCAGCACATAAGCTGTTAGCTGGACAACTGTGATGTAAATTTAGTGCCTAAAAGAGCAAGGCACAAAATAAATTTGTTGCGATAGAGTAGTTAATGAAATTACTGTTTCCATCCTATAGCAACTCACAGAAAGGGTTTTACATATGGTACAACAAACTCAGTTGTGCTTAGAGATTGTTTTTGTGTAGGAAATACTTGCTGGGCTTCATCTTTGTATAGCAATGACCCAACAGGTGCTTCAGTGGATTTGGGCTTAGAGAGATTTGTGTATTTTGGCATGTTGTATAACATTACACATTACTAGATCAGATAGATTTGTCCTTGAAGAGTAAAATTTCTGAAGCTTTTTCACTGTCTTTTTGCCATAATAGTTTCAAATTGCTATTGCTGTGACCACAAAAATGCATTAAAATGGATACTATATTCTTCCTTCTTTTATTCTCCACAGCAATGGAATTTCATGAAAACCTACACAATATAGGAGCAAGAGAAGGCTTAAAAGAAAGAAAACTGCAAAAATCAGTTGAAAGTTTTACGTGGAACATTACAATTTTAAAGGTAATGTGTATTCCTTTGGTTAATTACTGTATTTTTCTGTTCAAAACAGAAAATATTCTAATACTGATATTCTAATATTTTTACTGGTCATTACTCTGTGTCACAGTTCAGCTGGATTTATTCACTTCTATAACCATAGTCATTTAAGTTATTATAACCTGAAACACACCAGACTCTCAGTGTGAATTGTTCTTCTCTTCTATTGTTGTGGAAGCTTATTTCATTTAGTTTGTTTGACATTTTCTTCTTGCATCCTTTTAACACCAACAGGATCCTTGGTAATCTTGAATACCTGAGTGAAACAATGAGTATTGATTTCTGCAAAGTGACTCAGGCTGGAAAGAAGCCTGTTTTGTGATTTGAAAGGGAGTAAGAGTGTTAAGGTTAATGCAGTTACTGAAAAACAAAAGGGAAGCTGTTACTACTGCAGTCAGCGATGAATAGTGATTAATGGTAGAAACAAATCATATTCATAATCCAGTCCGGAGTAGGTTGAGTGTATATGAGCTGGAGATTCTCTTTACATTTTGTTGAGCACATTTGTTTACATTTTGACAAAAGAGTAAATGATAAAGTATAAAAAAAAGCTTTCAGCCCGAGACCCTCAGGAAACTAGAATGTGGAACAGTTCAGGTTTCTTGTTGCTGGTCTTTCATCTCAGCAGAGTAAAACAAAATTTATAGAGATAGCAAAACTGCCTCCCTTAATTTATTCCCTTGACACTATTCTTCTAGCCCAGTTACTCAAGTTTTGTGTTTACATCCACTAATGAGTTCTTCTCTCCCACTCAATCAAATATTTCATCACTACATTAAACTATAAAGTCTGTTTTAATTATAAAGAAAATTATTTTTTATTTTTAGTTCTTCTTAAAAATACAATTCCCTATCACCGCTTCTTACAGTGAACTACTTCAGAAAAGCGCAGTAATACACATGTATTTATGCAGCTTTCCGTGCTGGTGTCAATTGTTAAGCTTTTCATGATGTTGCTCCGTCCTCCTTGTGTTATAGCGCACAAATCCAATGCCAAGGAGAGAAGGGGGAGAAACTTGCTACAGCATGGACATTAATACATTCTGAAAATATGAATGCAGGTTCTTCTTATAGGTAAAGGACGAGACTATCACATTTTCTTTATTAGAATGGAGTTTCCTGAAGACATACTATGAGATGTGTCACCTACCAGTCCTGTGCTTCTGAGGAGATAGAGAGGAGTCAGTAACAGTGGGTTTGGGCTAACGTCAAAAAAATAAGTTCTTATCCCGTCCTTTCTGTCAAAGGTGTCAGATACCAGCTTGGATAGGCAAATCTATTTTAATACTGCCTGAAAGAGCAGTACCTTTGCTTCATCTGTGCTTTCCATTCAGAACATAGGGGATGGTGGAGGGGAGGTTTGCAGTTGGTGAGCGACTGAAATGTGAAGTCGTGATTTCTGTGTTAGCCAGGAATTGGAGAAGCCACATGGTAGATCTGGCTCTTCAGAGCACTGAAAGGCTTATGTGCATGTCCTTAGGATTAATGTAATTATGAAATTAGAAGGCCTTCCTTTTGAAGAGATTATTGAGAAAATCTCTTAAACATTGACTTGGGGTTTTTTTCTACTCAGAGATTAAGATCCTTTCTGTAGGAAGGTACAATCTGTCCCATAATGAATATTTTGTTTTAAAAAATCGGTGAGATTTTTAATCAGCCTCTTGTTGAAACTTAACAGGAGGCGTTACAGAAAGTTCTGGTATGTTGTTACATCTTAAAAGTTATTTACAGCTATTACAGTTCAGATGGGCATCTGCTAAGTGCTGTTACTCACATTTAGATGTACAAAAAGTTAGAGGCTGATGTGTCTGAAGTGACACATCAAGGTTTTTCACTCCAAACTCTTAACTATGGGCTGCAAGCATAACTTCTCTTGTGTCATATAACTAAGTAGAAGTTGATCAGTTTCCAAGACACTATTCTTCCTCTCTGGAGAAAAGACCTGCAATCATAATTTTGATCTATGTTTTACTCTTTCCATGTTTCCAGTTCTCTGAAAACTATGAAAGAACAGGGATGGAAAGTGAATATCCACATTTTTTAGAGTAGAAATTGAGACTGACAATCTGAGTCACTTTAAGAATTTCTTTTATCTGTTCAATTCCCCGCTTGCTTCAAATTAAATTCCTTCTCAAATAGCACAAAAATAAAAGCCTTTCTATTCAGTGGCTCCAAATTTTGCTGTCCAACAAGCAAGACAGTTGAGCAAACAACACTGAAGGCAGTGCAGTGCTTAGGTGGATTTAACTTTTTTTTCTTCTTGTGGTTAGGAAAAGTATTTTGCATGGATTCTTGCCTACAGTTCAGGAGTTGCCGTGTGTCTCTGAACAGTGTTACTAAATAATTCTGCATGAGCGCCATTCTCAGCTCCCTCACAGAGAATCATGGAATGCTCACATGGTGTGGCTAATGTATTTTCCAAACCAATTAAGCTGCATTTTACCCTCAAGATACTTATTGATCATTTTCTTTCAATTGGGACATTTTGACTACAGTTGATGCAATGGAAAGTGTGATAAAATAACAAAATTGACAGCTTAATTCTAGGGGAACTCTTTCTTTAGAACATCTGACATAGCTATTAAGTATCTGTGTGTTTGCATGCACATGCATTACAGTTACTGTTTTAAAGGATTTAATTTTTCTTAATTTGAAACCATGTGGCCAAGTTTGTTATTAATAGAGTATGTTTGCGTTCAGCTGAAATATCTCCATCCAATTTGTGTATGTGCATCTGCACACATGCCCATTCTTATTCACCCCATATATGTACATAGAGATATTTGTTTAACTTCAAAACATCACTTAGAGTAAATATAGTCTGCTTTACTGAACTTTGTTGCCTGAGAGGTTTAGAGATTGTACAGTGTTAGAATATTCATCTCTTTCAAATATGCAGTTTGCAAGATCATTTGCTAGTAATTTATTGTTATTACTGAGACTGATAGCATTCATATTTTCTAAACATAGATAATCACATTTTCTGCCAGAAAGTACGCAGTTAAAGAAAGAAAATTACTCCAACTGCTGTTGCAGCAGAGTCCTACAAATAACCTATTGTAAAAATTTATGGACTTGTGTGGCATAGCAAAACTTTGAGGAAAAACCCTCTATAGGCTCAGAATTTGAGATGCCCATAGGAAGAACGTAACAGCATCTGTAAATCAGTCTTTGCAAAAAAGTGCTGTTCTAAACACAAAGAGAAAGTTCAATGGAAGTACTCAGAATGAAAGTGGGACTCCTAACTTCGCCATTTGTTAGATGTTCTTTTTTGGCTATGAGTTTTTAGACAAGTCACATTAGACAACATGAATTACTTTCTCTTGAAAGAAATCCCAAGGCATGCAGTTCATGACATCTGTTATCTCTGTAATAACATTGGTTCTGCACCTACACTATTTTTAAAAACGTATTTATAAATGGAACATTCAAGGCACTTACAGGACTGCAACTTCTTACATTTTTTTAAATCATCTGAATTTTTTCAACCAAATCTCCAAGTGGATTCAGGCAGCCACAAAGCACTCATAAAGCCTCTCATAGCTGCTGCCTAGTCCTGTAGGTCCTTGGAAGATTTCCCACAACCCAGTTCTATTTAAATATCTGAAGCTACTAGTCTCTTGAAGTTGCTGGACTGATGGGATTTTGGCTCCTAACTAAAGCTTTATTTAAAAGTTAGGCAGTTTTAATTCCTTTATGTCCTCATTCCAAAACTGCACTCAGAGCATGTCAGCTGGGCATGGAACACTGTAGTATGTCCTAGAAATATAGAATCATAGGATGGCTTGGATTGGAAGGGACCTTAAAGTTCATCTATCTAGTTCCAACCCTCTGCCCTGGGCAGGAACACCTTCCGCTAGACCAGGTTGCTCAAAGAAATGTCCCATTGTACCAAGCAGCCACTGCTCAGAGGAACACTTGGAGAAAGGGGTATGGGCTTCTTACATTTCCTTATAAGAGCTTTGGGTTCCAGAACCTGAGCCAAAGCCCAGTTGTTAATGATAGAGTTTCTTGGGATTTTTTGGGGGAAAGGGTGTTCATGCAGTTATTTCAAATGTCATCTCTACAGTTTTACTTTCATGTTCCCACACCCAGTGAAGAACCAGTTAAGCAAAAATCATGAGTGAATACATAACAGCTTATAAAGATAGCTGTACTGAGACATTACAGTCGATCGTATATCCAATTGACTCTGAAGTCCTACCTCATTTCATAGGTATGAGAACTAATAGGAATTATTTTGGTTTTGTTTTTAGTTAACTTTAAGGAGCTATGATATAAAAACATTGCCTCTTACCCAGAAGTTCCAAAACAAAAAAAAATGTTTTTAATGATGATTTTAAAAAAAATCAAACCAGACTAGTTGACAGGCATATTGGGACAGAGTGGTATGAAGGATATTGAATTGGATTTCCACAGTAATCCATATCCTTTATTATTCTTGTTTATAAAAAGGTTTTAACTGAGTATCAGTTTTGTTCTTTGATCTTTTTTAAGGTCGTTTTCATGTCTGCCTAAAAACCAACTTGCTGCTTGATTCTTCCTTCTGAAGCTTGCAAACATCAATACATGAAATAGATGCTATTCAAATGATGTAGTGCTCAGTTGTTAGTGAATTTTAACCATGGGGAAGGAAAGGGAGCAGTGATTGTCATTTGCTGTAGTGAGGAGAGTGCTCTGTACTTGTGATGTGCAAGGCCTGGATCGGTCCCACTCCCGGGTGGGAATTACCACAAACTGCCTGTTAACCACAGTGCTGGGAGTAAATTCAAGTTTTGAGGGATGTTTGCCAGACAACACTAAGGGCTAAATTAATTTACCTTTTGACTTAATCTGAGATGAAAGTCTGACAAAGACAACCTTACCACATAGTGAGAAACATATGGGTTTGGTCCTGCAGCTGCTCCAGATTCCAGCATTGAATTCTCTGCACGAACTAGCTTTGTTTCTTTGAATGTGGGTTTTTTGGTACTCCCTTAAGATAAACTTTGAGCTGGTGGTTTCTTTTATTGACTTTACAATATGCATTTTATCACAGCAAGTTGCTACAGTCACTTGGAACTGATAAGGAGGTGAGTAGTCTACTACTCTGAGGTGAGTAGTCGACTACTCTGAGTAGTCCATAAGTCTGAGAGGTTGCTGTGTTCCAATTTGTAGTCAACTGACATTGCTATTAACTTGCCTTTTGAGTCAATAGCACCTACTGTGAAAATCAGGATGCATAGAATATAAAGAATTGAAACTGGATCTTGACAACCCTTGGACAAGAGACATTTGATACATAACTAGAAGAAAGGTCTTTGAGTTCATTTGAGTGCATGGAGGCAAATTTTTCAGATTTGGATGACTTTTTAACTTTTCTGCCTTTCAGAAGTATTGTATTACTTTTTACAGTGTTCACTGTGAGTACAACTTGAATTTTTAAGATGCATGCTGTTTTCTTTCCCCAGCATATGGCTTCATGATGGTATATCAACAGAACTAGGCACTTTGTAACAATTGCACAGACCTCTCTCACTTGAGCTTGTGGCATATTTGGTAGCAGTGGTTGGCTCTTGTTTTATCTTGAGATCAAGACATACCAGCAGATAATGACAACACAGTTGGTTTCACAAACACCTGGTCTAAACTTGATATCACTTGGCTGAATGTGTTTAGTCTGACCACTTCTTCTGCAATAATGCAGCCCTTTATCCCAGATTCTCTTTTGTCTACAAAGTTCTTGTTCCCTGGTCAGTATTGTCCGGGCACTCACAGTTCCCTGCTGAAAATCCAGCCACTCCTTCTAACTCTTGACTTCCTACTTCTCTTCTTGCCTCCCTCCTCTATTCTGTTCCCACTTGGTGCCTAATTCTCTCTTCTGTCAGTTTTTCCCATTGCCTTCCAGTTCATATTGCTCTCTCGTCGCCACCACTAGAGATCCTTCTTGGTAAGCGTTACTTTCCATTTTCTTATCACCTTACTTGATTATATTCTGCAGTCTTCTCCCTGCTCTGTGTTTTTGTTTGTTTTTCTTTGTCACCAGCTTTTATTCTCATTACCAAGCTCTCTCACTTTTTTTGAGTTATTAGTCCTTCAGCTTATCTATAATTTTTAGACTTCTTTCAACATGATGGATTTTGTCAATCTGTTTTCTTTCTGTATTCTAACCCCAAATGTTGCCTCAGTCTTTCTCTGCTCACCTGTGAGATCCAAATTCAGTGCTATTGCACTATGTGTTTCACAGTCTCCTCTTTCAGCAAGATCTGGTACCTACTTTGTATACTGCAGTCCAACTTTCCTTTCTGCAGTCCTAGGCTTCTTGCCAGGTCAGTCCCAGAGATCCCTCTTGCCCCCTCCTTCTCTCCATTCACCTTCTCTCCAGAGTCTCAGGCTCTTCCTTCCCCTCCTCTAGCCTGGCTTTTGGACTGCCTGCACTGGCAACCCAGTGTTGGTGGCTTCGAGAAGCCATCCAGGAAAAAAACAACTTTTTTCCTAGTGCACATTCATTATTCTGTGGGAATGGAATACGTATTGTCTTACCACATTGCTCTGTGTGTGCTGTGTCAAGAGATGAAGGATCATCAAAAATGGAAACCTAAGTGATTGCACTAACCACATTCAAAATCTGATTTTTGTTCATTAAAAGCTCGTAACTTGGATCCACTACTATGGGTCCTTGAAGTCATTTGAATTACAAGTCCCTACCCCAAGTGAGAGTTGGGAAGGAAGTACAGAAGATTGTTAAAAAAGTTCTGATGGCATTTTCCTGTCTTTATTCTCGGAGCTGAATGAACCATATGGATGAGGTTAAAGAATAATACTAAACAGAAATAATAATAAAATCTGCCAATGGCAAGAATCCTGGATAGAAAGTATCAGCTTAAGTAGTTCAAGTTTGGCAAGCATATAAGTAACTGAAAGCAGGGGGGGGTTAAATTGAGAAGTTTTGGGCAGCCTTATTAATAGACTGTTTGCTAGCAGCTCTGCCTATGATAAACAACTTGATTAAAGTTCCAGAACTATATTCTACTAATCCATGTAAAATAGAACTTGGGCTAGAAACAGATGCAATCCAGATATGACTCATTTAGAGTGCTGGAGTGTTTTAAATTAGCTTTTAGTTGTTTGTCAGTTTGGAAAAAAAGTGATTTTTTAAAAAAGTGCCTTGGTTTTTTTTAGAAGAAAATATTACTGAAGCATGTGCTGGGATTGGTGAACTCCTAGATTTTTTCCTTTCTAGTGATCAGAAAGGAAGACTTTGGCTATTATAGTCTTGGGTAAGGGAAGGGGGGCATTATTTCTTTGAAGGAAGCACTATTTGTTTTCAATTTGTGTGCCTCAGATGCGTAATTCTGCTTACTTCATAGGATAGTATTTATGTTCTGAGTTGCTAAAGAAGCATCAGAAGTATCACACCATGAGTGCACACATGTTTTTGACTGCCATTCTATCTATCCTCCTTTATTTTTAAAATCAAGATGTAAAGATGCATTTCAAACTTATTTGGCAGAGAAGGAGGGCCAGCATATCTCTAGAAGAGACATTAGCATCTTTTCAAGAGAAGTATCTGTCAGGAGCCAGAATTTACATAGGACAGACAGGCAAGAGTATCCCAACTGCAGGATACCTTATTGGACATTAGAGGTACTGGCAGTCTCAAGGAACTACAATCCCCAGTATTTTTGTTTGTTTGTTTGTTTGTTTGTGTGTGTGTGTGTTTCTCCCCTTCAGGTATTTTTGAAGCACTGTTGACTTTATTGTAAGCTGTGGAGTTTACAAGAGTGGAGTTCTCCTTTGGGAGCACAGACACAGCACAATCATTTTGGCCCATGCAGACTTTCTGCACATTTTTGAACTTTCCTGTGCCCCACAGTAAGCTCACCATGTGCTACAGCCGTGCTCATTCCCTGCCTGTGGGCAGGGTAGGCAGATCCAGCGGCGGGGAAGGCCATCCACAGACTGCTAGTGAGAGCTGTTGCTGTCAGAGGGCTTTAATTGATACAAAGAGGTGCAGTACTGTAGAACAGAGCCAAATCACCTCAGTGTGGGGCAATTTCTCTTACAGCTTTACTTATAACTTAATTGATATAAGGAGGAAGAGTGATGTGGTGCATAAGGATGTGGTTTAGCGGTGGACTTGGCAGCGTTATGTTAATGGTTGGAATCGATGTTCTTAAAGATCTTTTCCAACCTAAATGATTCTGTGATTCTAAACAGGGATAGTGATAGGAGACTGCAGGCAACTGAACTGCAGACAACTCTGTGAAGTCTTTGTCATCAATATCCTTTTTGTGTGTTACTCACAACCTGTATTTTCATATTTCATGCATTGACAAGCATTGGTCCTTTACCATCCTACCACAGAGTGAATCAGATTGCTAGGAAAAAAAAATCTCTAAGAATGAAAAAACCAGAAAAGCTTTAAATGGCTCCCTGAAGTATTAAGATCAGCCTTTATTTTCTTTATGCAGAAACATTTATAGTCACCAGGGATTAAAAGTATGGCATAGATTACTTTCTTGAAAACTGTTAGGCAGAAATTACCCCTGTCCTGCTGTTGATGCTACTGGTGGGCTTCAGAGAAAGCAAGCATCTCGATTCTTACTAACATCAAGTACTCTAATTTTGAGGGGTTTCCGTTTGGTTTGTGTAGGTTTTTTTCTTTCTTTTGTGTTTTTGGTTTTTTTTTGGTTGGTTGGTTTGTTGATTGTTTTGTTGTTGTTTTTTTTTTTTGAGAAGGGCAACTATAATTTTAACCTAAAACAAACAGAAGGGTCAAAAAGAAGGAAATCCTAGTATCAACTGTGTATTCCAACTCCATTTTGTTTCTTACAGGGACAAGCTGATCTTCTCAAATATGCTAAAAATGAAGCACTGGAGAATCTGAAACAAATCCATTATGCCACTCTTTCATGTGGACTCAATAAGCGAGGCACTGAAAATGCAGAAATCTCAAAGCCTCGTCGAAGTCTGGAGGTCATTCCTGAAAAAGCAGGTGATGAAAATGGAGAATGAGAGAAGGCTCTTCTCGTAATTTTGGAGTTTATAACTCTGTGACCAATTGTAGCTGCATAGGACATTTGCTTTGCACTTACTGTTGGAAAATATTTGGGATTTTTAAAGCACAACTGGAGAAGCTAATTACAATCTGTTGAAACTGTGAATGTATGTAGCAACTCTGCTTGTGAAGGCAATGACATTGTGTAACATGGAAATTACATTATTGGCCTAAATATAACAAATATATGTAAAAGATACTGTAATTCAGTAATTGCGTGCTGAAAAGTTCATTGTAGTGCCATTGGGAAATGAACATTTTTAAAATGAGATGTAATTAGCAGGAAATCAGTTGACAGAATTTGACAAGATGACTTGATTTTCAAACTAATTCAATGCACAGGTAGTTTCTTTCTTTGCACAATTTGTTAATTGTGCTAGTGAGATGTACTATTCTTTTGAAAATCAGGTCCAAAAAAGTGGAATCCACGTTTCACACTGTATGTGATTCAGCCGCTCAGATATTTGGGTTTGAGGTGATATTGATTTTATTGTTGAGCCATAAATGAAAATGAGAATGTAATTAGACAGTGATCACTGACTTCAGTGCACTATTGGAGAGCCATTATGTAAAAGGAAAATGTGCAATCAATCTGATAGCCTATGTCAGAAGAAGATACATACCTATTTTGCCTAAGATCTTCTGCAAATGTGTGTAGATAATGTGACCAAATTGCAAGTAAAATGATGTAAATAGTTTTTCATTTTGTGAAGTGAAGTGCTCATATTAAAAAGAGTTTTATGAGATTGCTCTCAAACAAGTAAAGCTTTTAACTAAATTTTAACTTTTTTATTTTTTGAGTATTTTCTTCCTTACAGAATAGGTGATATCTCTATAAGCAGGTTTGTCAAAAAAATAAATCAATTGCTGTTCTGGTTCTGTTTTGGTTTTCTGAAAACATTAGATAAAGATATTGTAGCTGATATGCTCATTGTAAAATGACTATACCAACTTAGAGTGTTCTCTTCCTGTTTCTGATTTAACAATAAAATGGACTATATAATTACAGAAGCTAATAAATTTGAAGAAAAACAAGCAAAATCCTACATAGATGAAAATGCAGTTTTTGTTCAGTTATGGGGAAAAAAGGGGAAGATGGTGATGTCTATTTAAAAGCATTTTTTTAATTAGAGGTCTTCAAGAAATGCATTCTACATGTTTTTTTTTCTTTTTTAACCAGTTCAAGATGCTCTTTCTGCATTGAGACTGTAATGAACATCTACATATGTATAACATCCTGTAAAAGTCAATAGAGCTCTGAACAAGAACATTGCTATACTTGCACTTCATCTGAATTATTAGAGACTTAATTTATTTTCTAGTTATTATAAAATTAAAGCAGGGACAGAATGGGATGAAAACAGTTTGCACAGTAAATGTCACATCTTGAGCCTGCACTTTTAAATGTCAAACTCTATGGGTTAGGAGCAGTTTTAGAAGGTGCTAAGCTCTTTCAGTGTCTAGTTACAGATTGTGTGCCTTAATATTATGATCTTGCCAGGAGCAAGTTCTATTCTGTGTTGTACAAAATGAAACATTTAGCCTGTGGTAAACACCTGCAGGTATTGCTTTTTAGGCAGTCCTTTTCTATGTTTGCAGCTGGAAGTCTTCTCATTGTACCTGGAAGTCTTCTGATTGAACCTGAAGTTGATGGGAAGCAACATGAAACTCACGGTTGCTAACTGTATTCTGAGCTGATGTGAAATTAGTCTTCCAGAGCCAAATCTATCACAGCTAAATCTGATTTATCTGCAGAAAAATAACTGTGTTACATCAAGGTTCATCTGTGCCATAAATATACAGTCAGTTTCAGTTCATCAGAAAGCCCAAAACCTAGGCTGTTGGAATTTTAGTTCTGACTTCTAGTCCTAATTGATGGAGACTGTGGAAAAATGTCATCACAATTAGCATTATGCTTCAGAGAGGCCTAAAAGCCAGTAAGGTTCCATTTGCAGGCCTGCCCTACCACTGTTTGCATGACATTTAAGGAATGAAATCATTTATATCACATTACCCTTTTCTGTAGAGTCTCTTCCTACAACCAGGTTATCAGAACCAATACTTGGGTATTCTTAGCATTTATGTATTTCTCTTTAGCACACTATAACCTGAAAAGAGGTGAGGGAACACTGAAAGCATTCAACACAGTTTGGTGCTTTTTTTCTTGGTTTTAAGGCAAAAAATAGTTAAGTGAAGAATGAGTATCATATACACTAGGTCTGAGAGATTTTGTATGTTCAACTCTACAATATATGTAACTCTGCTTACTCTGATCCCATTCTATCTTGTTAGAATTACAATTGATACATAGTTTTGCTTTAAAAAAATTAAAATACATCCATTTAGCTAAGTGACACTTTAAATATGTTGGGATTTGAGTTTAGTGCTGATTCCTTAAAATGGAGGTCAGTTTCATGCATTATTGATGCTCAGTCGAAATCTGTGTGTACCATAAAGTCTTAAAATGAGCTGAGTCAAGCAGATACTCTGAAAGGTGATGTGCAGCTAAAAAGCCTTCAGGGAGTTTACATGTTGCATGTAAAAGAGTTCAGGGTAAACACCTGCAAGCAAAGTATCTGACTCTATTGGTAACCTAGTGATAATTTCAAACCCAGATGTATTAGTATATTTTTCTCAGTTGTATTTTCTTAAAGCGTTCTTTGCATCCATATTATCAGTCCATTTTTTTTTACAATGTTTATTTTAGGTTATATAGAAAGAAGCACCCAATATCCAGTGAAGTATTCCAAATAACATTATTCATAGGTTGACTTTACAGTTTTTCAAGGCCTTTATTTTTTTAAATAAACTGTAATACAGTTTAACTGTTTACATAGTTTTTAACTATGGAGGATGGAGGCAAAATACAAGTGACTATTTATCTGAATGCCTTTTTTGCTTTTGTTTGGCTCCAATAAACAGTGAGTGAGTATGGGTATATGTAGAGACCTAAGTCAGCATATTGCTTAATTTAAAAGAAAATGCTACTTGGGAAAGGAGAAGTTCACATACAGTTTAACCATGTAGAAAATTCTTTTTTTAAACATGAGGAAAAGGAGGAACACTGCCTGTTTGAAAAAGGAGCATCTCTCTAAAATGTCATCTGCGTTCTTCCTGCCTAAACTTCGCTCCTCATTGGTTTTGTGTGGTGTGGTACACAGCAGCCATTGGATATTTACTCACAGAGCCCAGGACTATGCCTTCCATCCTCTGAACACACCCACCAGCTATAGAGGACAACTCTGTTCTCTAGGAATTCCTCCAGCAGCAGTTACTGAAGGGCACTTCTGAGTCTGTTGATGCCACCAAAACAGCAAAAGCCTTCAAAGCAGAACTGGGGATCATTCTCTACTGATGAAACTTTGTGCTGTCAATGGTAGTCTTCACTCAAGTCAGTAGGACTGAGATTGAAGTACAGTGTTGCAAAATTTCCCCTTTATCTCAGGTCCTTTTTTCTTTACCTTCTCTTCACGCTCTTACATTGATGCTACGAAGACTACTAGAATGGTGCCCTGCACAGTTTCACAAGTAGACATGGTGAAAGATGCTGCATGAGTCAGCCTTTTTTTCATCTACTTTGTACAACACAGGAATATTTTTATAAGGTTCCGTGGCTGGTTACTGTATTCACTTTTTCCTGTTTTGAAGTTGAAGCATGAGAGAGAGATGATTCAGAGTTGCCAGCATGAAAAATGGAAGTGAGTTCCAAAAATTTTAACACTGGTCTGCTAATCAAATAAAATATGCTGAAAGGAACCAATCCTTCACTCTTGCAGTACTTGAGTATCCCTTCCATTTGTATGATTTCCTAGTTTTCTGTTGCATGGATGTTATAAGTAATGCCGATTTCTTCTTGCTATATGCATTGTTTGTTGCACATATCAAGGAAACTCCTGAATGTCCTGTGCACAGCGTAATAATCGTGCGTTAGGGCTTGGCCTACCTAGGTTTGCACTTCTGTTAACTGAAGGTTAAAAATTAATATAGAGTGTTATTTGCAAGACAGGGGATCATACAGCCATATTCATGGCACAGTATGCTCTTGCAATGGCATGTTCTTCACTGTGAAGTCATTTTATCCTTATATAGCTAACAGAGTGCTGCTGCCACAGGATGACTAGCCCATGGGGTTTTGATACTATGAACAAAATTCTGAAAGTGGTGACAATCACTAGCTAGCTTTTTTTGACTGTAATGGGTGTAGGACTTCACCACAATTTTGTCTTTTTCTATTCACACCTACTCACTGTGACCAAGCTTTCTAAATGGAGTATTTAACAACTCGATTTAAAGATTAATAGATCTGCATGTATCCTATAATGACCTTCAGTCTTTTGAACTCCAGTAAACACTTAAACCCTCCACAGTTCTTAGCACTCCCTAATTCCTTTTGCTGTCCGTTATGAAAGCAGCTGTGGGACAGGTCAGTCTGATAATTTTTGAAACTAACCCATGTGATGTTCTTTATTCATTGCAACTTATTTGTTCTCAGTAAGAAAAAGGCAGTAAAACTCTTGAGGTTTTCTAGTTGTTTCTGTTTCTGGATGCTATTAAACTTCCTGACTCATCACCTCTGTTCTCTGAGGGGCTGTGGAAAGACGGGACAGTAAAAAGCTCAGCAGAAAGATTAGAAACAGGACTTCGTATACAAGAGCTACAACAAGTCGTCACAGGCTTTGGGGAACATGCATTGTAGTCAACCAAGTTGGAAAGGCACTTAAGGACTGAAATGCAGCAGTGAGAAGGAGAAAGACAAGCAAAATTGGATGTAAAAAAAAAAAATTAACCCAGGAGTATAGGTAACCAGAGGATGGTGTGGTCCCAGTGCCATCCTGCTGGATCCCTAATGCTTCCCATTGGTTACTGGTACTTTGGAACAAAAGATAATGTTTCTTTCCTCTACAATATCATCTAGCGTGGCAAAGAGAGCAGCGATGCTGGGAGAGTGGTCACATACAAATGCCAAACTCTTAATTTCTCTTTTTGGGCCCAGCTGTATATGCTGCTTTGGCCTTCATACCTTTGCCACTTGAACTCCTAGTGCCACTTTCCCCTTAGTGCCACTTTGGCACACCAGAGTCGAGAGGAAGGAGGGGGTGTATGTGTGATCAGGAGGAGAGCATTTGAGAGGCAGCGTGGGAGGGTGGTATGAAAGGAGGCAGCTTGAGCTGGAGTGGGCGTAGCACAACCAAATAGTGATTCATCTGTCATGAACCTCTCCTGTTTGTCAAGAGCAATTCAGCCTCGCTAAGCCACCTGCAGTCTGTAGAAGAGCTTTCTGAATGAGCTTGGATGTTTTATTAGTAATCTGTTTTCCATGGAGATGAATGTGGAGGAGTAGAGAGTCTTCTCGGCTGGATGCAGCACTGGCCTGTGCACTGGTGACCGTCTGGGAGAAGAAAGCAGTAGGGCCAGGAAACAGAGCACAGGAACTCAAAGACCTGGGCTTTGTTCTCTGGCCCTCAGCTTCCTCCATCGATAAATTGGAGGAAGTGACACCTACCACTTTTTGAAGTAGCAGAAGAAACATACTGTGTAATGGCAGAAAAAAATAACCCCCGCAGAAGGTGGCTAGGAGTGAATAAACTGACATATAAATAAATAGTGCTTCGTGACAAGGCAGCGCTCTGTGAATGCCATGTACATTAGGTTTCACTAGATACTGTTTTACAAAGTGCACTGATGCCTACATAGTTTTTCAATGGCATGTACTTAGCAGGCATTCTTAAATGTGCTACTGATTGGTGAAGAGGGTATTGAAATAGAAATCCTATCAGTTGATTATAAACTACAAAATACAAATCCTATCAGTTGATTACAAACTAATCATGTCTGTGTGGGGTCCCAGGTCCTGGGGAGTTCCAATATTTTTATTGTCTATTAAGAGAGTAAAAGAAAAATTTGTTATACTCTATAGACTTTACGCTGTGGCTCACAGCATGAAGCACTTCTTTTATTCTCAGACATTATTTTATGGATCAAAAAAATCCCTCACAGAAATCTTAGAAAAAGCCTTAGGATTCAGCTGTCCCTGTTCTGAATTCCAGAACTGATGATAACTACTGTGATTTTTATATGTCCTTAGCCAAATAATAATTAAATTTTTCAAGTATGAATATGTAACAAAATATCTTTTTATATATTGTACTGGTTCTGATACTTGTGCCAGGATTACTGGGAAAAGACAATTTCTTTGGATGGAGAAATAAGGATCATGTCTTAGACCAGGAATCTGTAATTGTGGAGGTGGGTGGGGAGCTTCCCAGGGGAGTAATGGTTGTCACTGTGTTTCAGAGAGTCCCATGCGTGTGTCAGGGAGCAGACAGCAAGCAGGACTGGAAACAGCATTCCTGAACATCATTCTCCAGGGTACAATATTTTGTGCTTACTTTTATTGGCACACAGTTTTACAGAACTATACACTTTACTCTTCATGACCTTTTGGGGTTTTTTTTAAGCCTTGATTCACAATCAGTATTCGAAGTTTATTTGCTTGGAGATTGTTGCATTGATTTGCTGAGTATTTTTCCACCACTCTTTCCAACATGGTTTTAGCAGTAAATAGCTCACAAATAGTAAGAGCCAGAATGTGTGAAGAGCACTAGTGATGTCAGGACTGTGACAACATGTGATTCCGGACTGAAAATTTGGTCACTATAATGTTAGCCCAGGAGGGGGAAGTGGCAGCTGTTACAAGATTAAGGACAGAACTGGTTATAAGAGGTAGGATAGAATCAGTCCTGGAAGAGCAATCAGCTACTAAATCTAGGTCCTTCCACTCCCCTGTGTCACAGCCAAGACTTCTCAGACATGACAGTTCAAGATAAAAACTCAATTTTGTATTAGAGATAATTCTCTGTAAGTGATGATCTGTCACATGTGATGGAGCACTCTGACAGCATCTCCCCAGAAGAATTCTAGCGAAAGAAAAATGGCATTTTCTACCTACATTAAATATCTGCCACAGCTCAAAGCCCAGAGGAAAACTACAAGAACAATAATTAAATATGAACAAAGTGTTTGAAGCTAATCAGTGATACGCCTTACCATAGCCACATTACCAAATGTAGAGTGATCCTAGGATTAGGGCCCTGAAAAGATGAAGTGCACCTGTACTGATGCAGAGATGCAGAGAACTGATGGGAGCACTATACACTCTAAAATCAATCACCTCCACATTTTTCATAATCCACATAGAAAAAGACAACCTTGATCCAGTTTCCAAGCAGTGCTATATTTGTCATGTACTTACTTTCTTGTACAGAAACAAACTAGAAAGATAGTTAATAAATAGCACTGTAATAAGCAATGCTGGAATTGCAGCTTTTGCAAGCTGCCTAAGTATATAACATCCGAATGACGTCAGTGCAATTCCCCCAAGTGCTAAATCTCTCTGAAAATCAGACCCTCACATTTAAGATTCTGTTCATAGACTATTCATTAGAAGAGCCAGATTAAAATTATCTTATGATCTGTGCTGCAAGTAATAGTACCTATAACACTATAAGCATGGCTATATTAGATATTAAAATGTTACTGTTTCAAATATAGGTGAAGTAGGTAAATGGTGAAACACATTAATGAAATAAAAGGCTGCAAAATACTGAAATCCACCCAGGATTTCTCTTTATAGTGGCTAGTAGTCAAAGCCACAGGTTCCATTGAGGCCAACTTTGCAAGCTCAAGAGGAATACCTTACAATTCATACAGAATCACAGAGTTCTAGTGTGTTGCACTAAATGAAGAATGATTAGACGTCATGCATGAGGGCCCTAAATAATCTCTATTTCATCATATTTGAGAGAACTTTAAGCTATCTCCTGAAACAACTGGTACAAGTCAATGGCCAATGCCTGCTGCTACAGGAGATCTTCTGTTTTCCATAGATATTTCTGGTTTATGTTTAGTGCACAACTTATAAGGAACATTATTGTACCATAAACATGTTAAAAACAAGCCTCCCCCTCCAGCATTAGTGACAGTAGGAAGGACAAGACACAGATTTCAGACCTGTTCAGAACCACATGATAACACTGAGTCCCACAAGCCCTAACTATATACTGGGATTCAGAAACCAGGTTGTGTATCCAAAAGAATTTCCCAATTGTGTAGCAGAAGCTCCATGAAATACCTGACATCAAGAGAGGTCTAGCTTATCGTGGCTGCAACATAAAACTGGAGAGCCAATTTGAAAGGCAGGGGACAACAGCAGTGAAAGACACCCAGTTGGGGGCATCCAGGTCTGCTTTCAAACTCCTCATTGTATTTGTCAGCTCAGTGTGAATCTCTGAATCCATTTTTCTTGCTTAGACCTGTGACATTTCTGCTGTTCGCCACAGGCTACCTATAATAGAAAAGTCCCTTCTGAACCTTTCTTCTCACTGTCAGTCAACAGTACGTATCAAGTGGCTTGTACTATCTTCCAATAGAATAAAAACAAGTGATGTTTGGAAATGCAAAGAACAAGATTAAAAATATTCTTATTTTTATACATAGTGATATTTATATTTATAGTGATTCTATAGGAATATAGTAAAAGAAACAGAAAAGGATGAGAGCTATCCTAATCATCCATCTGCAGTGTGATGTGGCATGTTCATAGCTTAGACTTAGCTATGGTTTAGGGAGAGACAGAACCTAAATGGAACTTTATCACATTCCAAGTCTTCCCAGCCAAAATCAACAGCTGGAAACAGATAAGAATATGTTGCCAAAATTAGGCAACAGCTATGGCCTGGGTCATTTCTAGCTGTTTCAGACTGAGTATGGAAAAAAAAATGAATCCTTTTGCAGTAATTGGTGCTGCTACTGTACTTATCCCCAATTTTCTGAACTGTCAAGCCTCATTTCTTCTCTTATGTAGATTGACAGTCCTCTCCATAGTAATTCTCATTATGGTTTGAAGGACACCATGGCCTAGTTTTCTGGGGTAAGCACTGAACGAGGGAAACATAGTCTGCTATTACATTGTCCATGGTGTCCTGTAATGCTGATAGTGATAATGGGTTCCTTCTCATACAGTGGCAATTTGCTAGACAGGAGGATTGACAGAGCTGTAATTCGTCAGGCACAGGCTTGGGTGTAATAGACTGTGGCAAGGTGGCAAGTGTCCCAGTGTATATGAACTGAGCTGAAAGAAACAGGGGGATTTCAAAGGTCCTGCCGCTGTTTTCCTGTATTTTGGTGCGGCCACAGGATACAGAGGGAGAGGATAGGTTGCTGAAGAGAGGAGACACTTCCACTAAACCATGCAGTGAAAGGTAGGGTTTTCTCTGTGCTTGTCAGTGCTCCTCTGAAACAATATCCTTCATTGAATTGTATTAATTCTTTACCAATTCAATATGAAAAAGGTTATGTTTCCACCATGCCTCTTGTTCTTTAATTAGATTTCTCTGTTATTGATGCCCTCATAATAAAGGTTATGTTTGAATGGAATTTATACACTTACATGACATTTAAAACTGCACAGTAACAGTGTGTGAAGTCATTGCATGCAAAAGTGCTATTAACTGCATGTCAGCATCCAATAAAGTCTCTGCACATTTAATCCTTTTTTAAGATCTTGAAGCTTATCTGATGTTGTGACATTTTATGGCATTTAAATGTCTCATCAGTAGGACTTTGTTCTTCTCCTCATACACACAACTCTTCTAAGAATGAAAGAGTTCTAATGTTGCAAATGAAGCAGGGAAGATGACAAAATAGGATAGATCACCAGCTATTTCTCAAGTAAATTGTTGTAGTCAGTTGAACTACAAACACAAGCTGAAAGTTTGGACTTTTCCAGTGGTTTGAAGCCTGCTGAGGTGATATGGAGTTGGAAGGATGCTTATGCTGAAAATAAAGTTAGATTCAAATTCAGCTGGAAGGCCTAAAGGGAAAAAATATAAAACCCTAGTCAAAGATGAATTACCATGTACTGGATGATCAACTGTGAAACAGTTCTCAAAAGCTTCAAACTGCCAACTGGTTTCAGACACAATATGAGGGGTTTGTAAAATGAAACCTGACACAAGTGAAAACAGACTGAGAAATGTAGTGTGCTTATTTTATTAACTATTTCCCCTGCAGTGCTTCAAACTCTAATGTCACAGCAGTGGGCAGGCAGGCAATCAGCCCAACCTCTCACCCCCCTCAGCACAGCAGCTGCCTTTGCATCCAACACACACACGGAGTGACCAAGCAGAGAGCAGGGCAGGACAGTTGTCAGGTCTTTCCCCTTTGGTAACTCAGTAAAGTGGGGATCAGGCACTTTGCAAGTTGTTATTTTCTCACATGCTCCACCTTAGGTACGAATGCACTCCCCACCAACGCAACAGTTTTAGGCTTAATGTTGTCAACAGCCCACCACATGCGTGTACCCTGTGTTCCACTGGGCCTTGTACACTCTCAGGTAAGAATGTGACCAACCACGACTGTGCATCCATCCTGCCCTTCACCTTGACCACATAGACAGACAGAGAGGACTCAGCAAACAAGGAGCTGTTAATAGAAAGGGCAGTGAATCTGAAAGAGTTGCAGCAATGGCTGTCTTTGTTACTTATGTGCTTTCCTTGGGCTTGCTCTGCCAAGCAGGATGTTGATGCACAGCACTGATGAAGGAAGAGGATTTTGAGTCTTGCTGGAGCATTAGATAGAAAGAGCTGCCCTAACTAAAGGAGCTTCTAATATATAAATCAGATGACATAACAGCATCACACAGGTATGAGCAGACCTTGTGATGGGTTTGGCACATATCACATGCATCAGAGGCATTTTGAGGTGAAATCCAGTATGGCCTCTTCCTAGTTTCAGTGTCTAAGTCAGCTCATTGCAGAGCTGTGTGTCTCCGGAGACCCATATCAAATGCTTACGTTGGGGATGGCTTTACTACTTGTTCTGTTACTGACCCAGGAAAACTCTGAAATCAAATGGCAATGTCTTGAAAAGAGTGGCCAAGACTCTTCTAAGAAGTATAATTTCATCTTTTTCCAAGTAGCATAAAGTTTGTGCTTGCTGAGCTCAACTTCCAAATTGCTTCCCTGAGGAAGAAAATCACACATAGAGGAAGAGTTGTATAGTGCCTGGAATAGAGAGGAGAAATGAGGTCTCAGGGGTGTTTGGAGACTAAGCTTAGGCTGGCCTGGCCTGGAATATTTTGAGAGAGAATATGTTTTTGTAGACCTCAAACCATACTGTGGTCTTGAGCCCAGCTGAACACATGACTAAGTGTCCGTGAGACTGCCAGGTGTGCTGGCATCCTGGGATTTGGCAGGAAGGCTCTGTGTGGTTTATGTGTAACATGTTACTTGAGGTACACCACAATCTATTTATGGCTACCCTGTGGCAGAGCTATGGATTTTCTCCCTGAGGATACTCCAGCAAAACTAAACCACTTCCATGCTGAGAGATCTCATGTGCTATTTATAAGGGACTCAGCTCCAGGTGAGCAAGAGCTGGGCCAGATGGGTGTCATCACTGCTGTTGGGAATGGCTATATGTAGACCAAAATTCTCAAAGTAGAGCATCACCACTAAAAATCAAGGTTTTGTTGGGCTACACCTCTGGGGCCCCATCTTTGAAATTGTCAGTCATGATGCAAATAATCATCATATGTCTTCCCTGGGGTACTTTACTCATATAAAGCATCCTGACTTCAGCCACTGACAGCTATTTATATTCTAATTTCTCCACATATTTTGTGTAAATATTAGTGTGTGGTCCAGGCTGAGGTTGTTTCTAAATTTATCTCAGTTGGTTTGCCTGCCCCTATTCATAACACGCTTGCCTCCTTTCCTGAAAGTTGCCACGAGGCTAAATTTATAATCTCACCAGCCACTGCTTACTCTGTACTTCTGCAAAAAATGAAAGAAAAAAATCACAGCTCCATCTCCTCAGCATGAGGGGATGCTGCTGTGCAGGCTTAAGTTGATCTCAGATCCATTTTACTGAAAATTTATGGCAAATACATGAGAAAAAGAGGTATTCAGTAATTTAGGTTGAACCACTTCAGATAATTTAGTCTGCCTAATACCACATTATAAGCACCAGTTCACCTAGTGTCTCCTATCTGGATTCTTCACCTGCACCAGTTCTTTAAATCCACATCCCTTCCTAAGAGCTATGAAATGATGAAAATTAAAAATTAAACAATTTTTGTAGGTTACGTTTTTCAAAGGCTATATTTTCTCATGGTAGGACTTCCACTTTATTTCTAGTTTGAGTTTGTCTACCTTGAGCTTTCACTCATTCACCAGATAACAGATCCCATTATAATCAGAAATCTTTCCTGTGGTCCAATCATGATGAAACAGATATTATGTATCAGATCGAAGTATCTCACTGCAGTGCATTGTCAATGGCTCAAGTCAGTCTTTTGACTTCCTTATTAATCCTTTTTGATCTCTCAGCATGAATTCTGATGTTGACACTACGAAAACATATTCAGGAATGACAGAGACACAGTCCCTGCTAGTGATATGTCACGAGATCCCATTGCTAGTCACAGGTTTTTTCTTTCCTAAATGTAGGAAATTTCCTTTTAATGCAGTCATACAGTCAGGTGATGCAAATCCATCTGAACAAATGTTTTCACCTCACTTTTAGTTACACTCCAGTTATGTGTCCTCTGTAAATGGAATCTTTAATTATATTGTTTTTCAGATCAGTATAAAGAAAGTAACCATCAGGCACTACATGGCACTCAGCTAGAAATGCTTCCTCTGGGTGGTGTCTTTCCAGTAAAATTAACTACATATTAATACCATTAAACTAATCTTAGATAGTTTAAATTAGTTAAAAATCAAAATATCAGTCATGACATGGAGCATTTCTGTACAAAATTATCAAGTTACAATTACATCAAATAAGAAGTTAAGCTTACTTGACATTTTGCTTAGTAAAATAATTTTAATTGAAATTTAGTAAGTTGTCATCCTTTGTTTCCCCCTCCCCCCACACCGCTCTGGCCCAATTAACTGGTATAAATAATGTATTATGCTTTTTTTTTTTCAGGATTGCACAGCTAATGTAGTTTCCGTCTTTACTCCTTTGGAGTACTACACATCTTCTGACTTTTCTGTTCCGGGAACTTTCTCAGCTTACCACGCTTAGTTAGGAACAAAGTCAAAGGTTCAGACAGTTTCTGAACAATTTTTTAATATGTCTACATGAAAATAGGGATCCAAATCCATCCTTTTTACTTAGCGGCTACCACTCCTTTAACAATAAACATTTAGTTGAAGTAATGTTGTACAACTTTGAAACATCTGATTGACACAGTAAGAGCAGATGGCATCTTCAGTGTGAAACAGGAGTTTATGCTCAATAAACAAAGCACGGACCAGGGCTTGGGTTTTGCTGCTGAACATCATGTGAGTGTTGATGCTCCTTGAGCAGGAAATATGAAACAAAACATTGACTCACTTTAGTGTCTACTTCAAACCCACAAAACATTATTCTTTGAGTCTCACACGTCTCAGGCTTGGCAAGACTATCAATTTAAGTACTTCTTTCTTTTTTTTAATTTTTTTTCCGAAGAAATTGGTAAAGCTTGTGCTTGCAGAGGACTATTATGCTGAGAAACCTGACACAGCCACCCCTACCTCCTACCTCCTGCCTCGCCTACCTCCCTTTACAGCACCTCTCTACTAGTTTAAGGATAGATTCACTGTACTGAAACACTACCTCTTGGAAGAATAGCAGCAAGCAATTCTAAGTTGCATTCATTGAAAGTATACATTAAAAAAAAAAAGAGAAACTTTTTAAGCTTTTTTTTGCACATTTCAGGATAGACAAGAAAACGAATTTTCAACCATCAAAGCACAGCAGTTACCAGCTACTATTTAATGAGTGGCAGGTTTCATTCAGACTAATGTACACTTTTTTTCCCTTTTTTATTTTCCCCCCTTCCTTTCTGGCACTGAAATATAGAGCCAGACTCTTTATGATAACTCTGTTTTGCTAATTAATCTAATTAAATGCTTTATGTAATTTTGCAGAGTAGAGAAAGCTATTCAAGATTGTCATCATTAGGTTAAAGAGCTGACAATTGATGGAGATAATTTTTTCTTAACAGGCTGTAACCTTTCTGCTGGCAACCTCCGCCCCCCAGGGGAGTTCTTCAATTAAATCAATAACGCTTGTGGGGAGAAAGAACTTTGCTTTTTAAGAATCATGTAAACAAATTTTCAGCAGCTTCTCATTGCTTTGCTCGAGAAGAAGAGCAGCAGCTGTTTATCAATACCTGCTGTGCTCAGGTTTGACAAGCTTGCATTTGAGAATAGCAGCTACTGCCTAGCTATGGTGCAGGTTGAGAAGTAGGGGTTTTGAAGGTGTCATGTGGGGTCTAGAGAAACCTTGGCAAAATAAAATAGTTTCTGGATCGGGTAAATGTCAGAACTTGGAGTGGTTCCTAGGCAGGCTAGGGAAATGAACTTTAAACTGCTGGTGTGTTTGTTACTGTTTGGATACAAGAAGGCCTGACAAGAAGATAAATGTAACTGGATGAAGAGGTGGAGAAAGCTTATCATCATGACTTTTGCCAGCCTTAAAGCTTTAAGAAGCAGAACTTGTTGGGATATTTTTGTTGTGGTGGTTTTTTGTGTTTGTTTGGTTGTTGTTTT